>NC_140282.1:19559336-19581347 GCF_964030765.1 Micromesistius poutassou
CATGCATAGCAGGCTGATTAGTGAAATGATCACAGGGTACAAACAGCAAAGTTATTACATGGCACACTGTAAGCACTTCCAACTCCGACATCCACATCTTTAGAACAACATCCCCAAACATTGTAGATGCTTCACTTGAAACTGAAGGAAACACAAAAAATGCTTAGACAAAATGCAATGGCAATCGTTTCTACATGACTTGATTCAAAGCGCAGTGCTTGTCAAAAAGTTTGAGTAACATTGTAAATAATGCCAAATACAAAGTTGTACAGAGGAAATGAGAAATGCAATGTCAAGCACATAGCCACTTAAAATACCAGTAAGAGAGCACTTTGGCAAAGTATTTTACAATTGTAAAATGTGTGTGGGCAATTGTATGTATTTAATGTCTGGCCTTTTGTTCAGCATTTTGTATTACACTGTCAGGGCCCTATCTTTTGCACCCAGCGCAATTGACTTTCTATACCGACACATGTATCGTTGCTAGATTGCAGCCGGCGTAAAGCTGATTTTCCCCCACAGCAAACTCGCGCCACTACACTTATGCCCTGGAGAGGCGAAAAGCAGAGCTGTGTTCCGGCGCAAATGATACTTGGTGCTATTTTAGTGATCCAAAAAGCAATTGCGCCACTGACCGGCAAATACCTTGTCTAAATGCACTTGCGGATAGTGCAGTTGGTGTTGCTTGCAAACGTGCAAACGATTAGCCTAATTGATTTATTATGATGTCAAAGATTGTTTAATGAGTCAACCTGCATAGAAATAGCATGTGGATTGTGGAAGCATTTTTTTCCATAGGGGCTGCATGAATGAACACTGTAGTAGGCTAATGCCATGAAATAATAATAATAACAATACGTATATCCCAGCCTTCCAAAACAAAATCTTGTTTTAGGGTAAATGATAACATTGGTTAAATTATTTGGGAAAGAACCGCTGATATAGCGGTAAGAAGTTAAATCAAAGCATCTGCAAACACCGTACAGCAAACACATTTTCTTGACACAGACATCGTGTAGAAGCCCATAACTTTTAGGATTGATGAGTATTTAATCTTGAGAAAACATAGTTTTACCGCGAGTGAGTGTTTAAAAGAAAGAATGAATGCGAGAATGAATGAATGAATTTTTGGAGTGTTCACTTGTAGTATATACTAAAACAATCATTCACCTAAGGCTCTGTGAATTGACGGAGCCTTCGGCGAACAATTGTTAAATAGAACCACAATTGCGGCCACAGGACCGCATATCATATATGTGTTGAGTTCTCTTTGCTGAAATTTACATGACGACTCAGTGTTTCAGAAGTTGTAGAAGAAAAATGATTTCCATGTTTGAATTAGGCCTATTACCGCTCTGTCAAAATATCAACTCATCAAGTTCAAATGCGCTGGCTATTAAAGGAGATGGAAGATGGCACTCTCATTGGTTTATAGCATGTTACGCCCAAAACATGCCTACAGGTAATTAAGCTACTTCAGACCAACCCATTTTAGATTTGTGTCGGGTGCAAGAGTCATTTATCCGCTGGTATAATAGCAACAGCGCCAGAGATCCGCCCACAAAGCTACTTGCGTTTTGCGTTTCATACTTGTGTTTCAGACCGTTAAAATAGGGCCCTCATTGTTTTAAACTGCTGCAAATTCAACTCAATGTTTTTTTTTTATAGAATGAACAGTGAATCATTATATGTTGTATTATACTATTTAATATATCAGAAGAAATTACATGAATGTTTAAAGCTGGTAGAATACATTTTAATATCTGCGTGTTTTGGAGCCTTAATGAGGTTATGTTGTTATGCTAAAAACAGGACCACATGTATCCTAATCATTCCCATTTACCCTGTGGAAATTCAGAAATAGGCCAAATAAGCAGTACCATATTTAGAGAGATGCTGAAGTTTCAATGTTGGTCTGAAACTCGAATAATTGCTGTCCATATCCCAGCATGGACGAAGATACTTGTTTGGTTTTAATACCAAGATATAACTACATTATCAGTGAGGATTAGAGTGAGACCAATCAACCATGATATTCAGGAGCAGCGCATATGGTCTTACCACTCATAAGTTTAATCATCGTAACCTCAAGTCAAATAGATATACAGTATAAAGTTAGCAACTTTCTGCTGTTTCAATGTTGTTCATTACTACATGGATCTAACTCTGCGAAAGAGGTTTGTCATTACGTTGACCAGCATGACTAATTAAGAAGTACTTGGGTAGTAATAATATTAATAATAATAATAATAATAATAATAATGATATTATTAATTATCCTGGAAATCCAGAGTTCTCGCGAGAGCACAATTTGAATTTGCTCAGCGAGTCACTCAGTATATACTCACTCCCCGATTCCCCTGGATCCGAACATTAACCAATCACATCGGTGTATCTGATATAGGCGGGCCAAAAGCTTTGCTGTTTTACCGATCGGATACGGCAAGAGTCTAATCTATTGGTTAGCTCCGCTGGTCTGGATACGTCACCCTCTGTATTCTTCTGATTGGTCGTAGTGTTATCCAATTGCGTGCAGTGATATTTTCAAATGCATGCTTGGTGCCGCCCCTCGAGTTGGGCCGTTTTCATTACTCGTTGCCAGACCCTACAGCTTTCTAGATGTGGGTCTGGATTTCCAGGCTAATTATTAATAATAATAATGTTAAAATCTAGATTGAAAGAAGGAATTAAACGTCCCTTAAAAGACGTAGTTTATTCCATTTTAAAAGCAAGAAGTAGTTATATTGCATGTAGTTCCTGAATATGCATTCAACAGAGAAAGATGCGGATGCTGTTATTTCTTTTCTGAGAAGCAGAGTCTTTGGGCAGTTATTCGATTTGCACAAAGAAAGTGAGGGAGGAAGCACTTTGCAGTGCGTTACAGCATAAGCATCTGGTATTTTAGGTTGGTTTTAGGGTTTTTAAACACGCCGTTTCAAGCTGTTCCAGCTCTGCTGCCGGCCCCATGGGACAGCCCTCTCGCTGGGAGGACAGATCAGGCTTTTAAAGGTATTGTAAGTGCACACAAATATGATTTCATTCTCCACCACTGCTCTGACTCTGTTTCTCGTGTTCTGCACCATATTTACTCTGATAAGCTGAATTAAATGAATCTTAGAGAAGCATGCGACGCACAGGAGCACCTTGGCGTGCTTTGATTAGCTAAGCTGCGTGGTTACATCCTCTTCCCTTACATCGCTGGTAAATAGAGTCGTTTAAAAAAGGCAGCGTAGGGTTTTGTCATTGGGCTTGACATTGGCGGAGAGATCGATTACAGCGTCATTCATTTGACACAAATGTGTGTTCTGAACTGATCTGCATGGAATGTAGATGAGGTACTGGAGGAGAGAAACACCCTAAAGTAGACGTCTCTATTTTACATCTCTTTGTTTGACTGGGTTATTGTGCCATGGTGTGTGTGAGGTGTGCGTGTGTTTCGGTGGCATGCGTGTGTTGGATTGAGGGGTGCGTCTGTGAGTCTGTGGTATGTGTATGTGTTGTTTGTGTGTGGCTGTCTGGGCCTGTGTGGGCCTGTGTGAGTGTGTGTGTGTGTGTGTGTGTGTGTGTGCGTGTGCGTGTGTGTGTATGAGCGTGTCTCTGAGAGGCAGGGTCCTGTCAGTCAGTGTAAACTCTCTGGCAGTGCTGTGTCATGTCATATTACACCGAACCTCACTCCACAACCTCTGTTCAGTATCCCCAAAAATATCACTTCATATTCATCTCTATCACTCCGTCGTCTCTCTGTCTCTCTCTCTCTCTTCATACCCCATATCTTGCCTGCTGCCTCTGCCGCTTCGCCGCACCGCTAACCTTGCTGAACGCCCTGCACTATTCACCCGTTTTGCTCAGACCGTGTCTACCTCAATAGATCTTTAAACTTTCCTTTCATTTAATCTGATAACAAAATGTCTCTCACAGCATTCTACCGCAATCACTTTATGACAGGCCTTCAGAATGAGACAAATGATCCAAGAGTCTGTAGTCAGACATGTTTCAGATTTAAGAACTGACAATCTTAGAGGACCATGGCTTTTGTATACATAAGATTGCTCTTTAGTTAACAAACAGTTCCCAGCTGTGCCTCTCTTATTGAAAGGCTATTATAAAGCAGAGGCTATGGATGCCGTCCCTTGACAACACATGTTGAATATCAGAGCCTTTCAGCTTGTGCAGTCCACTGTGTTTGATTGTATTAAGGAAGTAGCATAATGTTTTTTTTCAAACGCAGACAAGAAGTGCCTGTTGAGAGTGTGGTCATCGCTTCGAGGACATTAGTTGCCCCCTCCCCCTATTCACCCAGCATGCTTGCATAAGCTGAAGCTGTTGCATAGCAACCACTGGGACAGACACAAAAAAAAAATGTTTGGGGGGGAAATGTATGTGAGTTGACACTCTTCCTGAAACATAGCTCATGATAATAAGGATTCACCGTTGGTGTTATTTTTTAATAAGAACCATGGAGTAACATTCAAAGAAAAGTTGGACAATTTCCGATATTTCTGAAACTGTTGTGCAGTGGGAGCCATTGTGGGATGTAAATATAGCTTAAAGTCTGTGTATGGCCGCCTTCTCATCCAAACTATTTAGCATCTGTCACTGGACAAGAAAAGCGCAAAACTAATTAATACCCGCTGAGAATAGTGTGCAAAAATGTTCCTGTGTCCTCACAGTGTGGGCCTGTTCATAGTGATCACAGGAATAGAGCGAGCGAAAGAGAAAGAGAGAGAGAGAGAAAGAGAGAGTGAGAGAGATAATTAATTTCAGAGAGACAGTTGTTAAAGAGGAGGGCTGAAGAGAGAGAACTTGAGGGAGGGAGGCGTAAGAAGAGGAGCTCTACTTCCAGGGACCCCTTTCTCTCTGACCAACACTCCCCTTAACACCCCCCACCCCTGTTTGCACACAGTTCAATTTTGGTGACAATTTCACAGCTCACCCCCCCCCGCCCCCCCACCTCTTTCAATGTCCATTGAAAAGGGACAGATTCCTTCCTGGTTACTCACCCTCTACCCAGAACGAGAGGCTGCTATCATGGGAAACAGCAAACCTTTTGGCATCCTCAATGGGCTACCTCTGCGCTCTGGCCTGTTAGCCTCGCCGCAAACAGCACGTAATGCCTGTGAGTGCACGCTTGGTTAAGGGGCTCCACAACAATTGAATGAAACCCCTGGTATTTGGGATGGGGGATAGGGGCGGGGGGGGCGTCGTCAGGTTCCGGGTCTCCGGGCTCCGGGCCTGTTGACACTTTGGGGGTTATTTTGAGGAGAGGTCCGGTTGGTGCGTCTCCCGCTGTTTGCCTCAGCAGCGCTGTCTGCCCAGTAGATATGGCTTTGTCTTCCGCACTCACTTCCCCCTCCCTTTGCCAGATGCCTCAGCTTGAAACCCCCCCCCCCTCTCTCCAGCACACAGGAGCGTGTTGAAGCCAGGGTGGCACGCTGCCATTCATACCCACTGAGCTGTACAGGGGCCGAGCCGCAGAGAGCAGGGCGGCCAGTGGGGAGGGGGGGGGGAGAGACTGAGAGAATGAAACCAACGGAGAGAGAGAGAGAGAGAGAATTAAGGACAAACGGAGAGATAGCGCGGTGACGCCGCCCACGAAGACGCCGCCGCCGCCTCCTCATAAGTCTCATTACGTTGAGGAGACGGAGAGGACTTCTGTCAGAGGGACTTTTAAATAATCGAAAGCCACTCATGTAATCTTGGACGCCGTTTCTCTCCCAGCCAGATGCAACGGGCCTCTTTATGGGGTGTCCTGGGTGACTCATTATGCAGGGCCCTTAACGCGCACTTGGAGAACACACTGGTGCAGAGTTATGGCCCTCTGCGCTGGTGTAAGCTAAAGCATTAGAATAACACCGGGATACGGGCACAATGGCAGCCTTAAGAAACGCCAGTAGCTCACCGTACTTTATGCAAGGTTATGGTGACAGTTTAAAGGCTTTCGGTGTGGGTTTGTGTGCGCAACGTGTGTGAGAGAATGTGAACCTGAGCTTGAAATGAATACCTCCCTCCAGAGTGAATGCCTATATGAATTTTAATTACAGTCTGCATTTTTTTAAGGAAACTGTTCAGAGTTTGACGGCTCACACCCACACACACACACCGGCACACACACACACACACACACACACGCACACACGCACACACACTCAAACACTCAGTAACGACAATATTTGCTATCATGTTTCAACTAAAATGCAGTTTTTTTCTATTTTCTAATGCCCTTACAATGTCAATCATCTCATTCTCTGGAACATTAACTGCATAATGCATTATAGTTTTGCGTTGATCCCCAATGGTAACACTTCATAATAATGTCATAAGTACTACATAAGCTTTTAGTTAATGATTAACTAACTAATTATTGACAAATCAATAATATACATTCATAGATGATTAATGTGTGCAGCTGATTTCAACAACACACCTGGAGGTAAAATGGATTGCATTAACATAGCCTTTATTAATCATCTACAAATGCCTATTAATGTTTTGTTAATGATTAGTTTCTCATTAACTAAAGGCTTATGAATTACTTATGTCTGAACGCTGTTATAATGAGTTACCACAGGTAACTAGTAGGCCTCTACATTTCAATATGATTCAGTTCAAGTGCGAACTAGGCTGTCAATGGCATTGAACAGTCCATTACTGTATGAAGTATGTATATGACTACATATCACCCGGAAGCTCAGAGAAACCCGTTCAGAAAGCCCACCAATCCGGTCATGCTTCCTACAACTTTACCATATGATTAAGCATCAAGATGCAGATGCAATGTTGAATTGGCTATCGTTACATTAAACTATTGTTCTGTTAATTTAACTTCAGTCTTCAGTTTTAGTGCAGATCTTTTGCATTTCTAATGTGTTGGCACCATATGTGCCCTGACGCAATCGGGAATATAGGGTTCAAAAGATGACGGGATTTATTCATAACCCAATTATGGGAGAGGTAGTTTACTCACTGCACATCATTTGTAAACTGGAACCATTTTGTTTATTTTGATTTGGCTTGTGTTTTTGAGGGCAAACAATTCAGCCAGTGATTGTATTCTCTTCCAAATGATATCCATAATCGTTTTTGAAGCTGATGTCCTGACAAACTGAGCTACCTACTCAGGGTGGCCTGCCTAAGCAAACGAGCATTGGAATTCCATATTTTTCAAATGTCTGTCAAAATCGTATAGACCGCTCGTTAGTTTGAGCTACCAAGACTGAACCTACATCAGAAGCTTATCAATCATTGGTTAAATTCATGTTCAGTTATTTTATAGTAGGCTAAACATTATTACCCAGCATCCTGTTCTTAATCAATATACTTAAATTTGACATGAAAAGCAAGGCTGGTTATTAATAGACATAAAAAAACAAAGCTTGGGTTATTAAGGCTTCTGTGAGCTGTACTACAGTGGCAAACTTTGAAAGCATAAGGTAATTCTGTTTGTTTTAATTGAAGTAGCTTGTGGCAAGGCTTCAAATGAAATCAGACAAATAAATTGGTTAAAATGGTTAAAAGGAGTCACTGCTTGTAATGATGTTCGCGCATCGTGATGAGGTGGTTCAGTTTGACAGCCCAGTCTGTCAGTCAAAGCTACAGGTAGCTGGTCGTGAGCGGGGAGCTCCCTCTGTCACATTATTCAACGATGGTTAGACGTCGCCCATGTGGTTTGCCGTCTTATAAAACGCAGGGTTTTGTTGTCCCAGTGTTCCCCTGTGTGTCCCTGGTCGTCCCAGAGGCGTAGAGGGCATGCGGAATGCCCTTCAATTTGAATATGCATGAACTGATTTTTGTAATGAGGGCAAAGGTGTAGAGATGCAGGTAAGCTGTTTCCTGTAATTCATTGCAACCAATCACAGCGAAAATCATATTCAAATAATTGTTATTCTTTATTGAATATTATTTAAGGAGTATAAATGAATCTAGAGAGGGTTGCATCTAAAGTGAAAGCGCCAGATCACATTTTTGTAAAACCTTTACAAAACTTTACGAAAATGACTTTTGTTGTGTTGTGTTGTTATTTGAAAGGCGCTGGGGAGGGGTGCTGCTGAGTGATGAGGTCTGCTGGACTGCAGTGAGTTGTGGATGTGAGTGTACAGCGTATTTATTCCTCCCAGCATCAAACAGTGGAGGATGCTGGGAGATGGTGGGAGTCCTCACTACTGGAGGGGCACAGAAATGCTCTGTATACGTTCTTTCATATTCTGCTTTGTTCATGCCCTCTCGCCCCCCTCTCCCTCCATCTCCTTCCCCTCAGAGACAGAAAGAGAAAAAGAGGGAAATAGACAGGGGGAAGGAAAGAGCGAGGAAGAGCAAGAGAAACGAATGAGTGAGAGAGAGAGAGAGAGAGAGAGAGAGAGAGAGAGAGAGAGAGAGAGAGAGAGAGAGAGAGAGAGAGAGAGAGAGAGAGAGAGAGAGAGAGAGAGAGAGAGAGAGAGAGAGAGAGAGACCACTTAGTTTGTAGGGCATTAATAAGCGTAGCTCTTAGCCAGCCAGCGTTTCCTATATTCCCACGCACACATGGGTGCACACACACACTCAGGTCGCGCACACACACATACACACACACACACACACACACACACACACACATACACACACACACAGAAAAGATGCAGAAATGAATTAATGAACACACACACGTACATACACGACCCTTCTTCTCTTGCTCAGCAACACACACACACACACACACACACACACACACACACACACACACACACACACACACACACACACACACACACACACACACACACACACACACACACACACACACACACACACACACACACACACACACACGGTGATGGCCAGCCCCTAGCGAGATCCAGCCTGGGGTTGAAAGAGAGGGATGTGTGTTGCAGACTACAGCGGGAGTGGCTGTGTGAAGCACTGGCACACAGTGTGTGGAGCGTTGTGCCACTGTGGGACACTCCATTATCCCCAGCCCTCGCTCTGCATCTCAATGGTGCCTGCCTGAGCGCAAAGATCCCAAAAAAACCCAACCTTAAGCAACAGGCCAGGGGCAGCCTCTCGGCGAGGACTCGCCCATATTCACATTCAAACCACATTCCGATATACGTTCACATTCAGTTATTCCTATAAACGGTCACACAGTCTCAAAAGCTGCATGATTCACATTCAGTGAGTTGGAGGATGTCAAGGTTGCATGCGTCTAATGACCCCCTGTGTGGTGGTTACATGGTCTGTGCAGAAGAGCTCCAGGACGAGGAGACTAGAGAGCCAGGGTGGACAGTACGCCGGGTGTGACTGGGATCTCCTTTAAGTCTGGTCCACTCCTGGTCAGATGCCTCTGCATACACCATACACATAGAGAAATATATAATATATGTCTGTTTGCAATTTAGACAGTATAGCTTATCTGTGTTTTTGGTTATTATTTCATTTCTATGAGACATGCTGGGTCATACACTGAAGACTCTTTGTACCTAGCTGTAAAAATATACCCTGTTAACAAAGTACATGGCACTCCTCTGAGGTTCTCTGGGGAGGGAACCCACCAGGGGAAAACAGAAGGGTTTTTTTCGCCTCACAACGTGCTAAGGCTTTTTTTTTTGTTTAAGACAAATGTCAAGCACATTTTCTGCTGGATCTAGTATGGGGAGCTGCACTGTTGCTCTTGTTCTCGGTAATGACTTATGGAGGGTATTTTTCCTTTCTTTCCGTGTAACACAGGGCTTTAACCGGCAAGAGACGGATGAAAACAATATCATGTATGCCAGCCATGCTTTCTTCCCACACTGTTTTGCATTAGGAGTCTAAGAGAGACCATGTCCTATTCTAATCTCTCGCCCCCAGCTCCACGCTGAACACTCTAATATCTCAAGTATTCTTCTTCTTCCTCTTCTGTAACCAGAGAGAAACTCCTTGCTGACAGACAGACACACAGTATCCATGCAGTTAGACACAGATACACAGAGAGACCTGCAATGCATACACCATTTTAAGAACATTCAGATCAAATAAATGAGCTGGATCGTTCTCAGGCCTTTATAAAGGCACAACATCATTAACATGCTATCTGGTTTCAAAACAACCAAATTTGACATGCATTAAACATGGATTCTAATGAACGTGACCAAATTGGATCCAGCTTGCTTTGATCTACATGAAGGATTTCCAGACATAATTATTCCAAAGTTTGGTATGTTTGCCTGTGTGTGCATTTGGCTGTATGTGCGTTTGTGTGTGTGTGTAAATGTTTCAATGTTTTGTGCATGAATATGGATGTTTTGGTGTGTGTTGTTTGTGAGATATATGCCATTTGGTGGAAGTATTTATTCAAAGCATGTTAAAATAAGGTGGGTGCCTACATTCTTAACATTCTTAGCACAGTGGGAATCAAAGAACTTACTCTGGCAGTGTTTATGCTCTACCAGTTGAGCTCTACAGGACCCTGTGGACTTTATACTTCCCCCTTTGCTGATCTGAGCTCTTGGAGGCTCTGCTTCTATTAGTGGATTGAGAGGTACTATTTTGCTGTTATTTTAGTTTTTCCACACTATTCTATGGAGGATTCATTCCCACTTGAGGCAAACTCATGTCTAATTCTTCCTGCTTCCCAAACAGTGTTGAACCAGAATAGTCCACACACGTCTAGCTAACCAACGAAAAGGAATTCACTGAATTCCACATTTATAAAGCATTGTTCCCAAATGAATACTCATTATAGTTAACAACTCATATTCAGTTGTAAATGATTAATAAGATAATGAGAAAATGGATAAGATTATTTATACAGCCTAAGTGATCTACAAACTATTTACAATGTCTAAATTATGCTTTATAAACACTTAATAATGCTTACATTCATGAAGAGTTCAGGAGGATATTATCCAGTGGTCTTTTCTGTGAACTCAAGTAAAGTGAGGACTATATATGCCTGACTAGTTATTACTACTAATTAATATGTAGGCCTAATGCCAAAAATGTTACTTAAGGCATTTCCAAATGGTTAGTAAGGCATAGATTGTTGTCACTTTATATGAGCTCACATACAATACACAATACTAACACAACTAATGCGATCTATCCTAATCTAACCTTATCCTCAAGTGCTGCATTATTAGAGTGTTTATAGGCATTATTAACACATTGTTAAAAGTTTTTAAATCATTAACTCACTTAATTACATACATCAATTATCTTATGATTGATTATCAAATAATATATTAATAATGTATAACTAATTATGAATAGCTTTCTAATTCACATTTGTGTATGCTTTATAAATGAGTAATTCACTATTTATGCTTTATTCCAAAGTGTTACCAAAAAAAGTGCATATTTGAACATAATAGAACCAAATTGCAGAATAACATTGACCTAAGATTGCCAGGCTGGTCATTGTTTTCTTGGGGGAGCTGAGCAGGAGTGAAGCTTATGGGAAAGAAACTAGATGGGAAAAAAGCAAGCTGGGAGAGAGGCTAACTAGTTATGGGAGAGGCTTGCTAGCTGGAAGAAAGCCGTTTCTCAATTCTCAATTATTTTCTGTACTTGTGTTTGTGTACTTGCGTTCTTATGAAACGTCATCAGTCGTAGCCCAAGTACTGTTCCAATTCAAAGTTTGTGTGGCGGGACTCTGTATAAAACTCAATATAAACAGGGGGAGATACCTAAAGAGGGACCGACAACGCCACCTGGGGAATTGCACCCCAGGAAATAAAGAACAAAGAAAATTAAACTATTACTTTACAGAAATTATAAGGACACAGGTTCGAAAATCTAAAAGAGGCAGAGACAATATATATATTAAATATTTATTTTAATACAATAATGATAAACACTAAATAAAGAAAACTGGAGTAAAACCAAACCAAACCACAAAACAAAGGTTATGTAAACCAGCAACCCAATTGTCAAAACAATGAAACAGAAAAGGGGAAATAACACAAAAGCAAACTTAACCAAAGCAAACAAAAGAAAATATCAAAACAGAACCAAAACAGAACAAAACTAAAACAGAACAAAACTAAAACAGAACAGCAGCAGGGGATCCACCCTGGTAGGCAACCAGCAGAGGTTGAGTTCAGCCATCTTGGCCCTTTTATAGTGCACCTGGGTGCAGGGGGAGGAGCTAGGAAAGGCTGCGTTCACAACCCCTACTGAGGTTCACTACAATCGCATCAAGCCAAGTGAAGTGGTAAAACCAGGAAGTGTTCTTGATGCGTTCTTAAACTGGCCGTTCCACCGAGGATGCATCAGAGGTGACTTGTGTGAACTTGGGACCGTTAAATATCCCAGGATGCATTCGTATTCCAATGTTTTCAAATATTAGTATGTAGGCTAATAATAGGCTATATAGGAACATTTTAAAAATATAACAAAAATGTAGGCCTATTCATTCAAAATATTGACAGACTATTTTAGAGGCTGGGTTTTGTTTTATATAATTTATAAGTCGCTGATAGAGGACCATGGATCCTGGTCGGATCCATCCGATCGCGTGTGTGTGTGTTTCTATTCTGTGTCATTTCTCGCATGTTCGTAATTCTTAAATCAATAGCCTACTCTCCAACTATATAGGCACACGCATCTGTACCCTAGGCACGCACATTTGTACATGGAAGTCCGGACTTGCCAAGTTCGCACTTCCAAGTCTGTGCGTCCGGAGTTTGCGTACTTGGTATTGAGAAACGGCTTTAATGAGAGAGAGGCTAGCTAGCTCGAAGAGAGGCGAGCTAGCTGGGAGAAAGGAGAGCTAGCTGGGAGAGAGGAGAGCTAACTGAGAGAGGGGTTACATGCTGCCATTCCAACATGCCGCCATTCCGACAACTTTTAGTACCGCCATTCCGACAGTCAGTGTCGCAATCAGTGGCGCCAACTTCAGGTCAACATTGGGGATCATAAATATTTCATTAAAATGTGTTCACCCAAAAACTAGCCATTGTAGTGTTATTTATCTGTAATTTATTTGATTAATTCAAAATTTTGGTTGTGATGATGTATGAAATAACCCATTCCATCAATTGACGACTGCATTTTACAAGTGTGTTACGAGTGGTGGGGCATGCACTTATTTAACATGGCCTGGGAATGTATAAATACTCTATGAAACTTAAAACTGGACCATTTATTTGTAGATAGAGTTGAATTTAAACTCAATACAACTATTGGAGTGGATTGGACGAACATTGGAACAAAGTGAATTGTTTGGAGTGCTGCGGCAGAACAAATCAAGGAATGGGCTCAGTTAACTTTATATCGGCCTAAAGGCAATACAATGAGCTTAACAAAGGAGAAAGGCGAATATAGCCTAGACCCACCCCTTTACACACTAATTCTCGAAGGGGATCAATAAAAATAAACCAACAGTTTTTGCCTATAGAAGGCAAATCCGTTAAACATAGACGAACATAGAGGTGGTCACACACCACGCTAGTGAATAGTGAATCAGTGAAGCCCGGAAGTAAGGATGGTAAACATACAAACAGTGAAAGCGCAGACAACGGTGACACACTCTCTCAACGCATTGTTTGGCATCGTTTTGATAGTTGATATTGAATTCTTTGACCATGTGGACTGACAAAATCAAACAATTCATCAGCATGGTGGAGGATAGACCGTCGCTATTCACAGTTGCTGAGAGAGGTCCTGGTATTTCCAGTTTCCGTTCTTTTTTGGAGCACAATACCGATTAGCACCGCCTGCTCTTTTGGAGACATTACATCTCGTAGTCGTCTAGGCGTGTATTTCACACTTTTTTGACTGAGTCGGTGAGATTAATAGCATGACTCCATTTTCTAGCAGTGATTGGGCAGTCGTCTTGGTGTGTGCCCGCCTTTAAACAATATCCCCGACCTCGGAGATGATCAGGGCCCGGTTTCCCGAAACCTTCTTAAAGCCTTTTTAACGCTACGTCATTCATAACCTCTACTTTAAGTTCTACCTTAACATCTTGCGTGTTTCCTGAAACGTTCTTTGCTACGAATCTTGTTTGTACGTCGTTCGTTGGTGAGGTTGGTCTGAAGCGCTCGTAGAACCTTCTTAGCTCTACCGTAGTGATGGTTCAACTCCTGATGCTAGTCTGCCACATTGGCAGTGTTGTGTTTCACCAATATGCAGTATAGTACATATACGGTACATCAGGCGAGGTCAGCTCCACTCGCTTCCAATAATTTCAAAAACTCGCAACTTCAAAAAATTATTGTATTTATTTTACAATTCAAAAATGAACAATACTGTCTTCTAAATTAAGGCAGTGATACTGGGAAACGAATAAACCATTATAAGCAACGAGTGAAAATAATAATAATATTTTTAAATAATAATTTTCAATAATAACCACCACATCTTTCCCTTGACAGTGCGCAAAGCCCACACAGAGACAGGTAGCAAAAAGCACAGCAGTCTCATGGCGCGTTTCCACTGCAGGGTGCGGTCGGTTCAGTCTGCGAAGGTTCCACCACCCAACGTGTACGTGACCCGGACTGAGCCGTAGTGAGCCGTTCTCATCTCGCAGTACTCCTGCGACACACACACAAGCCATTCATTCATTCATTTATTTTAAATATTTTTTTATATAAAGTTTGCCGAGGAAGAATGATAAGAAGATCTCTGCGTGTGTGCAGTGAGCAGTGACTGACATGTGTAGCAGAGGCCGGTTCGACTGATCGCGGGTCTTGAACCTTCCACCTCTTGAACACTTCCGGCAGGCTTCTACCTCAGCGGCTAGAAGCGTTCTTAAGGCTAGGGGGGTGAGGATTTACAACACACTACCGCCAGCTAGCCCAGGCTAGTTGGCATCCGTTACACTCACTCCCCTAAATCCTCCCTCCCATCACGGGTCACGGCACCAATGTAGCAGAGGCCAGTTCGACCGCTCGCGGGTCTCGAACCTGCCACCTCTCGAACTACAACACTACTGGCATGGGCGTCGAACGCTCTAACCACTGAGCTAAAAGCCAAGGCGTCTAACTCTGTGGCTAGAAGCGTTCTTAAGGCTAGGGGTGTGAGGATTTACAACGTACTACCGCCAGCTAGCCTAGGCTAGTTGTCATCCATCGTTACACATGCATGCAACCAATCAAGTGTGGATAGACAAGGATCATTTAAGCAAGGGCATTTAAGCAAAGCGACTTACAATAAGTACATTTGTCATAAGAAGTGAAACAATATATCGCCGTCTGTGCAGTAAAGATGTTCATAGAACAAGTGCAAGTACTAACAATCGCCAGGCTGACCCCATTCCCCGTAGACAGCAGTGATAGCTAGCTACTGCAGATGCTACACAACTAAGTACATGCTACACAACATGCACAACACAATTAAGTACATGTACATGCTACACAATTCTACTTCTACTTCCACTGACCCAATTCACGCTTGGACTTTTCGATTCTGTTTCTAAATGTTGGGACTGATGGACACTGAACTCTGGGGTTTATTTGAACGTTCATTGTGAAGTGGTCCTACTGCAAAAGGAGCATCGGAAACCCCGCCTGTCTGTGCTCACGAGGCCATTAATCAAGGGAATGCTGAGAGAATGCTGGAGTCGAGAAAAAGAAGACTTAATATGCAAACATGTTATGTGCAATCTAACAACTGCACGCAGGCCTAAATCCAAAAAATGTATTTTGATATTAGCAAAAAACTGCATTCAATATCAATCAGGCAGGAAATTAAACTCACCCGCTTTCCACAGGCCAGTCATTTACATTTTGGGAAAGTCTAATTTCTGAACCACTCATCCAGTGAGCCCAGTAAGGGCAAGTTAAACTGCTTTTTAAAGGAGTAGGCTATATATATATAAAATATGACGTGACTGATAATCAATCCAAAATCTTCAAAATAGTACAGGGCTTCCAGGACCTTACACAGTTAGCTCGCAAAGTGAATAATTACGGACAGATCCAGTCCGAATGGCGAGGCGATAACCTCCTGATTTCCACAAGTGTGAAAGAAATGTGGAGTTAGGAATCCTTCCAAGTCAAGCCCACCGTTCTGCTAGGGATCCCAAACTAGCCCGAAGTCCCGTCTCAATAAAATAGGAAGGGAAGGGAAGGGAGAGGCTTGATGGGAAAGAGTCTAGTTTGAAGAGAGGCTAAATAGGAGAGAGAGAGGCTAGCTAGCTAGTAGAGAGGCTAGCTGGAAAGATAATGTGGGCAAAAAGACTGCTAGAGGGGAAATCAAAGCTAACTGCATTCATTCATGTGACTCAGCTTCTTTTTTGGGACAAGATCAATCCAGGTTTGAGGTAGGATTGGTTTTCGTGTGTGTGTGTGTGTGTGTGTGTGTGTGTGTGTGTGTGTGTGTGTGTGTGTGTGTGTGTGATATTGAAATCATTCTCGCTTTGGTCTTGGCTGCTCTCACCATATTTACTGGTCCAAGAACATTTCCGAAATTGAACATCATCTTATTTCTGTTTTACCGACTCAAGTTAGAAATGCGGGTGTCCAATTCTGGGGGACATTCAGTCCCCAGCAGATTGAATGTGGCTAGTTATTGTGAATCATTTATTTGTGTATTAACCTCAATACTGTATGTGTGTGTACACACACACACACACACACACACACACACACACACACACACACACACACACACACACACACACACACACAGGATGTGCACTTCCTAACATCACTGTCAACAGACAGGGGATCAATCTGCCATTGCTTAGTGAAGTACTAAGCTTGAGACATGAGACTTCCACAAACACCCCCCCCCCCAATACATTGATGCACATTTGTGCATCAATGTATTGCACCCAGCCTGAGAGACCAGTTAGTGCGATCGCACCTCCCTGTACCTGCCCAGTCACCTTTTCCCTTTAAAATTCCACATGGTGATTTCAAGTGCTTCAACTGTGTAGCGTGTAATTTCATGCTCACAGAAAAAGTATTCACACGTCCCATAACAAGCAGGACATACAAAGTAAAGGGCAGAGTTACCTGCTTATCCACTTTTATTGTGTATTTGCTCACATGCCCTTGTGGGCTACTTTACGTGGGCAAAACTAAGCGACAACTAAAAAACAGAATCTTTGAGCACAAATGCGCAATAAGAAAGAATGACATCAACTCATCAGTCACAAGGCATTCCAACTCTGTGGGCCACGACGCCAATATGCTTCAATTCATTGGCTTAGAGTTGGCCAATCGGCTTCCAAGAGGGGGGGACCGTGAGAATCCCACAGCGAGAGGCTTGGTCTATATTCATTTAAACTCCTGTATCCTGAATGGGCTGAATGAAGACTTATCACTAAGTTGTTCCTTATAAATGTAATGTATAGGCTGTATGTTCATTCATATGTATACATATGTATATGTAATTTATTCTCATCAGTGGACTGTCTGAAACATTAGTGACAATGATCATGTTTGGAGTGGATAGCATTTAAATGCCATTGGTCGCTGTCACTGGGGGTGTGGTAATGGGTGTGCTATTTAAGGTTACATTGTTGCACATTAAGACATATGTTATTTATTATTTGTATAAATTATTTGTATAAATGTTGCTATTTATTTAGATCTATGCTAAATGCACATCAAGGAAATGTGTGATAGAAATGAGATAAGTCTGAAATTTTAAGTTAATTTCCTCAAATCGAATTAATGCTTGGGTTTGGGTTTTTGTGTTAACAAATCCCTCTTAGGTTTTATTTTGTAAAAGGGGGTGAGGCGGGCTGGACTTCACTTCATGAGAAGAAGTACTAGACAGTGTATCGAATTAACTAGGCAGTGGTAAACCCGAAAACAATCCAATGACTGCCTCCTCCTCAACAACAGTCTCTTTTGGTCAGTCCCTCCTGGCTCAGAGCCACTCAACTGATAACATGGATTCTGCTGCTCTTCCTCCAGCTGTGTTTGGTGCCACCCATCTCATAGTGGCATACAAAGCAGCCGCTACACTGAGTCCATTGACCATCTGTAGATCACAATGCACACTGTTGTGGTATTTGTGGCCACTGTTTTCTCTAGGCCGCTCAGTGACTGCAGCAGAAGCAGCAGCATGTGCTCATGTATCAGGGGACAGATTCCATAGAGTTTCCATTTTCTACCATTGAATCCTTCCACCCTCTGTCTCCCTTTCGCAACTTTTATTTGATTATAGGCACTAACAAACCAACAATAATTGTTGGTTTGAGATATGAGATAGTCATGAATAATAGTAAGAGACTTATAAGGTAGAGTTGTATGTGGGGAAGGTAGTGTGCACGAGCAGATGCATGCTTGTGAATTGCCTTGTTCCTGCTTAGCGCCAGGTGTTTCAGGACAAAAGATGATTGTGTTAAGGTGAGAGACTGCCTATATTTCATTTTTCAAGATGTCGTCTACTCTTTACCCAGGTCGTGGCGAAACAGCTGAGCAATATGGGAGAAATTGGTTTTGATAGCTCAGTGAAATTGTTTTGGTGGCGTTTATGCCCAGAGGTTATTCATTCTGCTCCATTTTACTGTCTCTGTTGCCTCAGTCATTTCCTTCCACTCATCCATCCATCCATCTATTCACTCATCCATCCATCCCTCTATCCACCCATCCATCCATCTACGTATACTCCCATTCATCAATTATATTTTGCACAATTCACACAATTATATATTGATTAAATAAATCATGTTGATTGAATACATTTTGTAGTTGTACGATGGTGGTATCATGTTTTTTGTCTGACAAATGAACACACATTTAATCATGGAGAATTCGTGAGAATTGTTTTATTGTAGACATTGTTGTATTTTGCTGAAGTTATGAAAGGCGTCAATTGTGCAAATAAGCTATAGAAAACAGAAACACGGTATAAACTATTTGTTCAATCTATAAACTCTTGTTTTGCGTGGTGTATTTAGTTTACTGGCCTTAGGATGCAGGGCGGGCACAGAGACAGCTTATTATTATCAGCTCTTCTTGCTGTTTAAAAGGTCACTGTCCTCAAGGTGGCTAAGCCCCTTAGCTTTTGACTGGGAAACCCCTGACATGAGGTCATCCTTGATGGTGACTCAGATACAGCTTAGTGCGCCCACACCTGGCTCTCCAAGCATACTATCAGTGTGTGCTTCCTAGCTATTAGTGTGTGTGTGTGCACGTGCGTGCGTGCGTGCGTGCGTGTGTGTGACAATGTGTGTGTGATAACGAATAATAATTTGTGAAGATTGAACAAGTGTGAGATCTGTGTCTATTCCTGCCACAGAGTCTGTGCAATGAGTCTGCAAACAGGCGGTTTAAAGCAGGTACTCCACTATTGCAATTACTGTGTGGGAGTGAGTGTGTGTGTGTGTGTGTGTGTGTGTGTGTGGGTGTGGGTGTGAGTGTGCGTGTGCGTGTGTGTGTGTATTTGTGTGAGTGTGTGTGTGTGTGTGTAGCTTTGTCTATTTTAGTTTGTTTCTTTGTTTAATTAGTCATGTTGGACCTGTGGCCTCTTGAGGCCTGCATATTTGGTTGTGTTTCAGTGTGTGTGTGTGTGTGTGTGTGTGTGTGTGTGTGTGTGTGTGTGTGTGAATGATGCGTGTATGTTCGATTTTTGGCACCAGCATCTCCGTTTGTGTGTGTGTGCATGTGTATGTGTGCGTATGTGTGTGTGTGCGTGTGTTTCTCACCTTATGTGTGTTTGATTATTCCTGCTGTACCCTGGTTCTGCCTGCAGCCTCTTGAGATGTAGGGGTTTCCATGCATAGATCCTTGTTCATGAGCTGTGTATGTATGGTTGTGTGTGTGTGTGTGTGTGTGTGTGTGTGTGTGTGTGTGTGTGTGTGTGTGTGTGCGCGCAAATGTATGTATGTGTTTATATGAGTGTGTCAGCGAGTGCACCGGTGTGTAATTACGTGTGTTTGCACACAACACCATCTGCCAGTGGCTGCACAGCTTAAGTCCCTGCTAGCCTCACATCCCCAATTGGGAAACAGCTGATCAGTCATCCAACTAGCTGGCTGCCAGCGACATCAAAGACAAACCTGTCTCCGGAGAGCCATGTGTTACCCGCTAAAAGACAGCTAATACAACAGCGCATACACTGCTACTGAGCTATCCCTAGCTAGACGGCAGCAGTGCAATATGTGGAGAGCCACAGCGCCGCCCCGCTCAGACCTCTCCATCCGTGAATAGATGCCATTAACAGAGTTTATGGAGATGGGTTTGAACCCAGAGTGCTCAGTCGTGTAAACTGGAGCGGCAGATACAGCAATACTGACAGATGTTATCATGTCCACATGCTTTAGCAGGTCCGGGCTTTGGATTCACTTGCAGTTGATAATTGGAACAATTTTCTTATTTTCTTGCAAAAGTGATGGTTGCAGAATTGACATGACAGTTGAATGACAATATGCTCATGAGTGCAAGATTCTGAACTAAAGGCCGTTTAAAAATGAACAAGATGAAGGCTTTAGCCGATTTCATCTTTCATGTCATATTTTAATGTTTGACTGACTAATTACACCCCATCCCCAAGTCATTGTCTTATTCAAACAAACTACAACAAAACTGAAAATGAATAATTAATTGCTGAGCGCAGACTTCCCTGATTACTGGAGAGCTGTCAAAAAAAACGCCTACTTAAGGCAATTTTTTTTACTGGCATGGAGTGTTTGCAGGGGGTCCTCTGACTCCGTCAAAGGGCCCGATCTATAACCCAGCGGTGCTCGCTGCTGGCAGTCATGAGATGGCGTGTTGCTGTGTGTAGCCTCAGCTCAGCAGCACCTAGCATGCAGCAGCAGCACACAGGGGAGCTCACAGGCTAATTAAATCTCCCTGACACCCTGCCTGTTAATGAAGCCTGACATTACAGCTTGACCCGGGCCCCCCCCCCCCCCCCCGCCCCCGCCCCACCCCCGCCCCAACCCCGAACCTGGAAGCCACCCTGCAGCTCACTGCAACGTGCAGTGGGTGTGGGTCTGTGAATGTATGTGTGTGTGTGCATTTGTCTGTGCGCGTGTGTGTGTGTGTGTGTGTGTGTGTGTGTGCATGTTTGCATGCATGCCTGTGCGTGCATGTATGCATGTGTGTGTGTGTGAGTTAAGAGTGCAGAGAGGGGATGTTCAGTGCCAGAAGGTCCCGACACTGTGGCATGGGGCAGACACCTGTCTGCAGTCCAGAGAGAGGTCATCTCCCGGGGGTGTGGGAAAGGCCACGGCCCCCTGTGAGGCCGGTGAATAACTAGCTACATTAGCAGACATTCACAGCCATGAGGAAGTGCATTACAGAGAGGACTCTAGTGGTGGGTGGCTTTTTGATGTTGCATTCCCTGTGTTTTTACCAGTGTATATAATAATACAATCTTTGTTGGCACTTGAACGGCAGCCCCTAAGATTGATTTTATTCAGTACTTCTCATCTTCAGTGTTTTTGGTTAAAAGAATCGAAGCAGCATTTGAAGCACGGTAAATTGCTCCCCATGTGGAAATACTATACGCGCAGAAAGCGATGTATGCAGGGATGGGTGGAAGAATGGATGGAAGGAGGAATGTGGGACACATACAGAGAGATGAGTACAGGAAGTTAAACAGCCAGACAGAATTAGAGTTTCAAAATGGAAACCCTGCAAACAACTTGAGTGGATTAACAGCAACTGACTGAACTTGTTGGCATATGGATATCGGCCTAATGTGTGTGTGTGTGTGTGTGTGTGTGTGTGTGTGTGTGTGTGTGTGTGTGTGTGTGTGTGTGTAAGCATGCATCAGTGCGTGTCGCTTACAGTTTCTGTATTCCTACACTCCTGCTCTTGAAATATACAAAATGTGCATAATAAGCTCAGAACCAACAAAATATTGCAAATCAAAATTGTTTTCTATCAGCATCAGCACAGACCTGCTCTATTGACCCTTTACTGAACACCTGATCCACTGCACTGGTGACTGTGGTTAATAGCAGTAGAGCTGCACCAATCTCAATACTTCCCATTGGCCCTACTGGCCTACTGACCTCAATCAGTAGGACAGTAATGGCTAATTCTATGCAAAATAAATATATATGAAATTTACATTTTTTGAGGGGCGTAATTGCTTAATCAAGATTTAATTTTTTGTGTGTGTGTGTTGAAAAGATGCTTCATTAGTCTG
>NC_140282.1:19581547-19618304 GCF_964030765.1 Micromesistius poutassou
TCTCTCTCTCTCTCTCTCTCTCTCTCTCTCTCTCTCCTCTCTCTCTCTCTCTCTCTCTCTCTCTCTCTCAGATTGAGGATGGGAGCTGTGTAATGGCGGTGACTGGTGAAGGCGTGTGGGTGGGTGGAACGGAGTGGGCCTGAAGATGAAGTCGCCCCAGTAGCAGCAGGGAGGGGTGGTCTCGTAATGAGCTAGGGGCCCATCTTCGTCACTGCACTCAGTTATAGGCCATTGTCTCTCTCACCCACATTAACACACACATATTATAATGACATGTACTGACAAGAAATCTCTCTTTGTGTGGTACCCGCACACAGCACATTTAGGCAGCAGTCATTCACCATCTCCTTCTCAACCTCCCTCGGTCTTCGCTCACGCACACAATCACCCTCTCTCTCTCTCTCTTTCTCTATCTGTCTATCTGTCTCCAACTCCTTTGTTGCGCTCTCTCAATCCATCTATCTAATGATCTACTCATCGATCTCTTTCTCTCCATGCGCCTCTGCTTGTCTCCGTCTCGTCCTCCCTCTCCCTCGCTCTCTGTCTCGCAACTCTACGTCTACTTTGAACTCGGTGTTTAATCTCCTTCCCTTCGCACTCCTCCACCCACCCGCTCTCTCCCGCTCTCTCTCTCTCACTCCCTCTCCCTCTCTGGACAAAAAAGACAATAAATCCGATGAGTTGTGGGCTTGTTTTTCTAATCAGTTTGTGAGCGTGAGTGGGCGGCGGAACACACCACATCTCAAAGACCGACGCAGACCCGACAGCCGAGGAAAAAAAGAAAAGCCAAGACAAAAATCGGAAGTAATAAAAATGTCACAGACTCGCGGCCAAACGACATCATCACGCCGGGACAGAGTCGGCGTGGCGGCGAAGGCGTTCACGCCGACAATAACCCATCGATTTCCGCAGGATGTCAATGGGAAACATAGCGGCTGTGCCAGGATTACCATACATAACAGAGTTAGCACATCACACCAGGCTGGGGGTGCGGGCCGGGGGATCATTTCATCGCTCATGTGCCATCCATTGTTGCAGCTGCTCGCTGGAGTGGAATACTAACGCGCAGCGAGGCGCGGGGGTCTGGCTGGAGGACCCTGCTGTCTGTCAGACTGACCCCCCCCACCCCCCCCAGCACAACCCCCTGCTGTGTGGGGGAGTCCTGGAGATGAATGGGGAGGGGTGATATGGAGAGAGAGAGAGAGAGAGAGAGAGAGAGAGAGAGAGAGAGAGATGAGAGAGAGAGAGAGAGAGAGAGAGCAGAAAGGGGAGGGAGAGGGGTGCAGGGATGGAGATGGAGGTAAGGGAGAGGAAGAAATTGGGAGAGAGATGAAGAGGGAGGGGAGAGGAAGAGAGGGACAGGGAGGGAGGAAAAGATATTGAGGGAGGGAGATTCATATCGAGACGGAGTGAGGGAGAAAGACCGTTCAAAGGAGAGAAGGAGGGAGAGAGGAGAGGGAGATAGGGAGAGAGAGAAGAAGAGGGGGAGTGATAGATAGGGGAGGGAGAGAGGTGGAGGAATGGCAGAAGAGGAGATTGGGAGGGAGATTGAGAGAGGGAGAGGAGAGGGAGGGAAGGAGATGGAGAGGAAGGGAGGAAAGGAGAGGAGTGTTGAGAAGGAGATATAGATGGAGGAAGGGAGAGGTAGATAATGGGAGATGGAGAAATGAAGAGAGGCAGGGGAGGGGAGAGAGGAAGGTAATGGATGGAGGAAAGAAAAGGAGCAGAAGAGAGTGGGAGAGAGAAATGAAGGGTGAAAGAGAGAGCGACCGAAATAAAAGCTGAGAGAGAGACAGAGTGAAAGGACGAGAGAGGGAAAGAGCAGGGTAGGGAGAGATTGAAAAATTGACCAGGAGAGATGTATTAGGAGAGAAGAGCAAGCCAAATCCAGCCTCTCCTTATGAATATGTAAAGCCCAGGTCAAGCAGCCATCAGTGACTCAACCAAATCCCCTCCTCTATCTAAAATGAGAAGCAAGAAGAGAGAAACCCACAGAAATGTACAGTATATTTGATCCGGAGAAACTTGAGTAGAGCACGTATATCATAGAAAGAGATGGCTGGAAGCACGTGGGCGTTTTTCTTTGTGTGAGTCACTGTGTTTTAAGATACATTACATATGACACTTTCCTGGCAGACTTTCATTAAATACAAATCATGTCAAAAGAATTGCTTTTATGATAATCTTCTTCCACTACCTATTGCAGGATGAAAAGTCAATGGATTGTTTCTAGTGTTTGACATTTCAAAGTTATTTTTACTATTTTTTTGATAGAGAGAGATGTGGTTTAGTTATTTTTTCTTTCTGTTTATCCCTTCCTCAGATGTGGCTGGCTTTATTATTATGACCACCCCCATGCCAAGACCACACCCATCATGGTCACCATGGTAACCAATCACTCCATCCCTAACATGCCACCCCGCACACCTCACCGCAACGGCCTTTGATGCTTAGAGAAGAAGGAAGGAAGAAATTAAGAAAAAGATCAAGAAGGAATACAACCTTGGTTCGAATTTGCATTTAGTGACACGCATATTTAGATGCACACATTCAGAATCTGTAAGAGTTGGTTAAGAGTTTGAGATGAACACACATTAAGAAAAACACAGAGACACAGATGTGCATGCTCACTCTCTCTCTCTCTCTCAAACACACACACACACACACACACACACACACACACACACACACACACACACACACACACACACACACACACACACACACACACACACACACACACACACACACACACACACACACACACACACACAGCAACAATACGAGGTCAACTGAGGATCATTGATCACTCTCCACTGGCCCTGTCATCCTGGTAATAGGTTTTTAATCTAGACATTGAGTTCTGCCACATCAATGCCCAGCTGTACGGAACAAAACTCATTGTCAAACATATCAGATGTAACCCATTGAGAAAAGTGTGTTCTGCCACATGAAGGCAAAGCTTCTGACCAACAGCAGCTCTTTAAGCCTGTCGGTGTCTGCCAGGTTCAACTCCTGGGACGTTAAGAAGAGAAACTAACAAACTGGAGGATCAGTGTCTTCTGCTTTGGGTTAATACAAACCTTGTCAGCCTGTGATGTCCTCTGTCTGTCCTGCAGAGGTCAAAAAACACCGTTCATTATTTTCTCCACTCCTACCTTAATCCTCCTGTCCCTGGTGTATGCACCAGGATTCTGCTCTGCCTGTCTTTCTCACACATGCATGAACTAGCAACAACCCCCCCCCACATACTAACACACACACACACACACACTTAAACACAAACATCTCCCTCACTCACATATTAACACACATTAATACACATATGCCATGCACACATAAAAAAAATTGGTCATGAACGGTGCAATCCAGTCTATGGCCAGATCATGTGTGTGTGTGTGTGTGTGTGTGTGTGTGTGTGTGTGTGTGTGTGTGTGTGTGTGTGTGTGTGTGTGTGTGTGTGCATGCGTGTATGTGTGTGTGTGCGTGCGACTGTGTGTGTCGTTGTAGAAGACGGGTGCAGCATATGAATATATGGGTTGTGAAATAATCAGACTCAGCACGCTTGGCAGCGCAGGTGGAAATCTGCGGTCCAACTGGGGGCATTATCCCCCCCCCCCCTCCTCCCCCCGCTATGTAAAATGAAGGCAAACACAACAGCTCATGAAAAGCAGATGGGATTGTAAGACATTTCATGGAGCCATTTTAAGAGGCAGGGGCTGAAAACACACGGGCTGCGCGGTGGGAGCCGGGAGGGACGTGTTTTAAATTCCGGGCCGCTCCCGGGCTCACCTCCGGGGTAATGTATGCCCCATCATGACCGCGGCGGACACACGCAGGGAGCAGGGTCGGCCCGCATGGCGCCACTGGCTCCGCCGGAGCTCTGAGCGGCTCTTTGTCGACACCGGTGGCGTTATTCACTCATCGTTGTGTTGGATTCGCCCCCTCATCGCCGCGGCGATGTCTTACCAATCAGCTAATTAACGCTTAATGAACTAATCAAGACCTCCAGCCCAATTAGGGCCAGCAGAGTCGTACGGAAGCAGAGCTCTTCCCAAAGAGAGGTACAGCTTTTCTTTTTTTTTTAAAGCAACCACATTATCGCTGCATTAATAAAACGACCGGAAATTAAATGGCAGCACCTATTAAACAGTGGTTCACAGTTGTAATAATGCTATTTGAATAATATGCTATTATAATCTAAATGATAACGATGAATGATAATAAAACGAAAAAAAAAAAACACTTGTTAATGATAGTAGACTCTTATTAAAGCCAATTTCCTTCCTACACATTTATTGTCTGACGCCACTCCTCAGCATAAGAGCACGTGACCGCTATGTAAGCGGCGCGGTTTCTCCCCTTTATCCTCAATTAAACAGTTAGCGAGCGTGTTGGACTCCGAGGGGACCGGCGGCCGCGCTGGCAGCCAGATGGATGACCAGCGGTTGAAGACGCTAACCCGAGGGTGACACGGCCATTAACAAGGCGGCATCGCTCCCATTGTTTAGCAGTGCTATAGATCCAAGGCAATAAGCCTTCACTAATTGCCGTTGCGTGCGTGGCTGTGCTAGGTGTAGCCCCGGCTTACGCCGCCGCCGGGAGTCTGCGCCGCAGCACAACGCCAGAGGCACAGACACTTATAATTACGGAATCACCACTGCAGTGGATTGTGATAGCAAGCCTAATGATCACATGTAACGGTAATGAGCGATACACAGAGAAGAATGGGGGACGTTGTGTGTGGGGGCGTGGGGGGAGAGAGAGAGAGAGAGAGAGAGAGGGGGGGCGGGGGGGGGGGGCAGGTGGTAGGAAGGTGAGGGGGAAGAAAGGAATAAGAAAATAAGAGGGAGGTTGGAGTGAAGACAATACCATGTCAGCACGCAGCAATAACACAGCAACAGAAGGGGGGGGGTTCAAGAAAGGAGTGATGATGAAGAGATTGAATCGAGAGAGAGAAAGAAAGAGCACAAAACACAGATAAGCAGAGGAGGGGAGAGCGAGAGCACTAGTGAGAGAGAGGAAAGAGAAAGGGGAAGTGTAGGAGGATGTTCATTAGCTAAAAATGAGGATAAATCGGTAGCAATGGCTGTAGGCTGGTGCTCCCTCTCTCTCTCTCTCTCTCTCTCTCTCGCCGCTCTGCCTACGGAGCTTATCTCGCTGCGAAAAGAGTGAAAGAGAAGTCAACCCCCTCACAGGCTGTCAGCTCCACAGCCGGCCCGTATCTCCCCCAGCACCCTTCCCCAGCAGCTGTGTTAGTCATGGGACCGCTCACACACACTTCTACACCCAGTAACCCACGTAGTGCTACACACATAGCGCTACACACTTACTGCTACACACATAGCGCTACACACTTACTGCTACACACACTGCTACACCACACACTGCTACACACACTGCTACACACACTGCTACACCACACACTGCTACACACATAGCGCTACACACACTGCTACACCACACACTGCTACACCACACTGCTACAACACACACTGCTACACACATAGCGCTACACACTTACTGCTACACACACACACACACACACGTATACACCACAACCTGCTACACATATAGTGCTACACACATAGAGCTTCACACACACACACACACACACACACTGCTACACACATAGCACTACACACACACACACACACGTATACACCACAACCTGCTACACATATAGTGCTACACACATAGAGCTTCACACACACACAATGCTGTACACATACTACACGTATAGTGCTAAAAACATAGTGTTACACACATGCTACACACATAGCTCTACATCACACACTGCTTCACACTTACTTCTGCAACACATACTGCTACACACAAACTGCTACACACAGAGGGCTAAACAGATAGTGCTACACCAATACCGCTACAACACATACTGCTAAACACATACCTTTACACACACACACACACACACACACACACACACACACACACACACACACACACACACACACACACACACACACACACACACACACACACACACACACACACACACACACAGCTGTAGACATACAGCTACACACAGTGCTACAGGTTCTCCGGGCAGCTGAAATATAGTCAGGACTCTGGTGTCCGATCACTGACTTGATAGGAGCTCCGGCAGTAGCTAGTCCTCTATTAGAATTGCGGGTTATCATTTAATGCGATCTGCCCAGGGATGGTGTAACCAGCAGGAGGTTGTTGTTGTCCTCTTGTCTCGGCTGCATTCGCTCGTCTGGGCTAATTTACTGACAAACTGGGAAGGCCGCGGAAACCCTGCAATGGTATGGTGTGTATGTGTGTCACTGTGTCATTGCGTGTGTGATTGTGTGTTGATGTGAGGCACCGTGTGTCTGATTGTGTGTGTGTGTGTGTGTGTGTGTGTGCATGCGTGCTAGTGTGTTTGTATTTAGTGTGAGTTATACTATTCAGGAATCTGTTCATGTGGGTGAATGAGTGTATGCACACACACACACACACACACACACACACACACACACACACACACACACACACACACACACACACACACACACACACACACACACACACACACACACACACACACACACACACACACACACACACACACACACACACTTCTTGTCATCCCGTTGTGCTATAATTATCAGCTAATTGTCCGCTGCTGAAGCTGTGATGCCTACACACTGAGCAGCCTTGTTGTTCTTTTCTTTTTTCTTCATAGCGAGCCCGTTTTTTTTTTCCTTCCGTTACATTTTGCTCCATGTTATACAACGTCGTTGGGCGGGAATTAATGTGTCACAGCTTCAGAGCATTAGCCAAAAGGGTTTGATTATACGTGTCTATGTGTAAGTGAGTTGTGATTTTGACAGCCTTCGACTGGGTAATTCCTGGTGAGCCTCATGAAACATTATTCAGATCCGTGCGCCGCATTGAGGATGAACCCTAATCCCGTCGTAATGACGATGAGGCTTTTTGAAAATGTCTCTCCCAACCACAGCACCCTGCTCTCACAATTAAAGAAACGCTCTCCATTGGATCGTAGTGCCGCTCCACAAAAGAAAAGCCTCTCCGCCAACAGAGACTGGGTTTATTGGGCTAATCAGTCGGACAGAGAGGGCAGTGGGGGGGGATATTTTGCGGGAAAGAAATTGTTGGGACATCTAGTTAATCTTCCTCTGTCTCGGTTGTTGGCGCTCCAGGGACCTCTATTCGTCAGTTAGCGTTATGAATACCTTCTCGCTCCGTCTCGGGGGAAGCATAGAGACGAGGAGAGCGCTCTCTGGGCGAGCGTTTAATGTGACTGTATCTCCATTTGTAATGGCCTGCCTTAATGCGAGCACTAATTTCGTTTTGCTTAGCGTTTTCTCTCGGCCGCGGGGGGAGGGGCTGCTACTGACAGATGAATAAACCCCGCCCCCTTCCATGAAGACCAGTCGCGCCCAGTGAAGCAAGCTGGGAGATGAACATTTCATGTAGCATTCATAGACAAGGGAGTTGCAACAATTTTTAATCTGTATTTTCTTTTACGATTTGTGACACCATGAGGAGTTATTGCGGGTCTGGACGTCTCTTAGCAGATAAAACCGTCTCAAGTGACCTGGTTATTCTTTATACCTTTATTCTCACTGTCTGTACCTGTACCCGGGCACTCCTTGCATCTTCCCATCATCTTACAATGTACCATTAAGGGTTAGTTTTCAGCTGTCACTTGGTTAGTTATCCGGTTTAAAGGGTAAACAGTCTCAGCTGGCGTCTGATTGACACTGAACTGAAGACATTTGTTTTGGGTGGAGAGTTGGCAGGCTGCTGAAGCTCTCCTCCGTCAGCCAGCGTGGGTCGACAGGAAGAATGTACAATCGAAAAAACACCCATGAACAAAGAATGAGTCATCATTCATATGCGTGAAAAGAGGTGAGTTGGAAAATAATTTAAGCTTGGCAAATTTGGAGTTAGGACGCCGGAGCCATCAGAAGCACGGAGCCGGGAGACTGGAGAGCACCTTCCATTGATTATCACGGCAGCCTTCCCGGCCGAATTAAAAAGTTGACGCAACACTCATTAGCACAACGCAGATGGCTCCAGTGGAGCTGAGGGGTTAGAAGGAGGAGGAAAGGAGTTGGTTTCCCCACCGTTTTTGGCGAACGCAAACTTTGTGATAGTTATTTTTTTAGCCAGTGACGTAGTTGAGTATGAGAGCATCATAATGAGCGTTTTAATGAAATGAAAATGAAAGCGTCCTAGAAGCTTAACACTCTCGAAGGCAGCCATCCACCACAACCCCTCCCCAGAGCCTCATGACTGCACAGACGTCAGCCTCTCAACGTCAGTGTCACAACGAGAATGGGACCTGAGTTTGGTGCAGCGTAGAAGATATAACAAAGTGCAGGTCAGCAGAGACTGGCAGAAGCTTTGGATGTTGCACCTTTGTTTTCTGCACTGCACTGCTATTTGATGAGTGAAAAAATGGCATGTATCATAGAATGATGTTATTTAACATTTAAAATGTGTATTTGGGACTTAGGAGTTTGGGTTCCCTCACATTTGAATATGTTGCTGTACCAATCGTCTTGGTACAGCAACATAGTGTTTGTTACAAAAGACGTCTACAACATATATACCTTTATACATCTTTTATATATCTTTAATTTTTTCTTGAACCTTTTACCAGATGGCTGTCTTACACATTTCAACCCCCGCACTTTTACTCTCGCTCTTTCTCTGCCCTCCCTCATTCGTCCTTTGACCACCTTGCACTTGTCAGGTGGTGATAATAGTTGTGATGTTGAGGGATTGACATTTATCGACGTGGACGGGTAACTTCAGGATGATGTGATACGGCACACACTCTGCACACACTGTCTCTGTGGAACAAGAAACCTAAAACTAGAGCGGGATGAGACAGAGGGTAACTAACAGACAGGCTAACCAACAGACAGGCTTTTTAAGGAAAATGTATATTACTGAACAACACTGAATCCAACAGTGTGTCCGTGGTGCATTTTTGAAAATAAAAAATAAATAGAAAATTTACATGTATAAATTGTCAGTATAAATTAAGAGATTTTGACATCTGCGGTGTCACCAACAGTCAGAAAATCCTTAAGCCATTAAGGATTTTCCAAAATAAAAGTTTGTGCACTTACACGATTTGCACACACTGTGAGCTTACACAACGTGTACAACGGGAACACTGTGGAGTGGATGAATGATTGATTTGTTTTGAATGTCAGTGTTATATACGTCACTATTGGAAAAGTGTCAAACATATGTGTAAAGTGCAACAAAGGTTTTGGGGTTCAGGGTAAAAGTCATGACAGATTGCCCTAAATGTTTACGAAATGTATTCTGAAGTTATTACGTTTATAACGAATAAATTTCAGTTTGAGTAAATGTAATACAAAAATATGTAAATGCCTACATTTTTATGACTACTATTTAAGCCTCACTATGTCATGTGTTTTTTGCACTGTAGCTATTTATTCCATTAGAAACTATCTGAAATAGAAAGTTCTTCAAGAATAAAACCAAAAAAATCGTATCTACCATACGTCTTATTTTGTTATATCTGAAGAGAGTTTCCTGGACTCCCATAACAACACTTGGACAGAACTAGTATTTTTTGGCTGTAATCAGGTCATGTAATTGTACACATGCTAACAGAACTTAGTTTCCTAGGTACCCTTGTTGTCGACAGTGTGACATGCTGGCTCTATAGCATGAAACATGAAATGGGGGAGACCACGCCGTTTTACAATAATAAGAATTTATTAAAGTAATAAGATAATTTTAACAGAGAATTAAATAGAATAAAGATAAAGTGTGGTGTAAATCAGTTAAATGTAAGTAACCAAAGGTGTCATGCAAAGTCAGTCTATTGTAACCAAACGAAGGACAAAGAAGGCCAACACGCCAGGAGGAGGGAGCAGCCCCGACTGTTGTGAATGCAGGGCTTTTATCCTGCTGCCAATCAGGCACACCTGAACTGCATTGCCTATTAAGGGAGAGAGAGGACAGGCAAACCAAACAGCCAGGGTGGAGTCAAAGACTCACCAGGGTCGTCACAACAGCAATAGCTAACTATTGGTACAACTCAAGCCCCGAGGTTACTAACGGGAACACGTGCATAGTGCATGTTTAGGAGCATGCTCTCCGTATTTTAAACCTCCACATGTCCCATGGAATCACTCCTGATCCACTCGTTGACCTTCATAGCGGCTCCTGATTCGTTATATGGGAATCAGCGCAACATTTGACGGTTCATTGACAGTGCTGCTTCAAGTCCTATCATTTTGTTTTATTACTATGGCAGACGAGAGCAATAAAAGCATAGAATATAACGATATTCGTGCTCCCATATCTCTGGATGCCTGGAATAAGGCATGGGAGTATTGTTTATGGGGCCGAGACGGGAGCCTCACAGCTTGAGATCGTTTGACCGTGTGCTGGTTTCCTGCTCAGACCAGTTGACCAGATTGAAAAACGAATGAAGCCAATATTTTTCATTCTCTCGCTATTCCTGTGGTCTCCTCCCCCAGGACGGACATGAGACATATTTTTCAAAGCACAGCCTGTTCACACACACACACACACACACACACACACACACACACACACACACACACACACACACACACACACACACACACACACACACACACACACACACACACACACACACACACACGCCTCGGACCAAGTTGGAGCACGGCAGCAGAGTTAAGACCTTCATTACAGGAGCAGGAGCGAGACGGGGGATAGAAAGGTGGTCTTGTTGCCTCTGGTGCACGTTCAAAATCCCTCGGTTAAATCCCCTACGGAGTAAACCACTATCATGGTGGTTTCATTTTCCAGGGTTTTATTCTGTCATGGTGCTTTGGCATCTATAATAGTCCGATTAAGAAAACTTGTGTCAAACATACGTCAAAGAAATAATCCCATTGTGCAAACAAGCGTCTGTGGGGATTTCGAGATTGTGGTAGGATTAATCCTTGATGTACGATCTCATGCACAGTAGTTCAATGACTGCATGTGTGTGGTTCTAATCCCATATCTGATGGAGATGACTGGGTAAGCTTGTTTGTGCAACACACAGCCCTTTTTTCAGGACACCTGGGGCGGTGTGAGGGAGATGACAGAGCCAAGGTGAGTCTCAATGTCAAGACGTAGAAGAGGATTAAAGAACCAGCACTGGATTACACATGATCATGGCAGAACTATTTATGTATATATATATATTTATTTATTTTGATCCTCAATTTTCTCAAACGGACAGACTTCTAGTAGTGCCAAGCCATCCTCCAACTTCCACATAGACACCACCATCACCAGCTCTTCATAGTGTGTGTGTGTGGCACTGCCCATTGGCAATCAAGTGGCACAGATCTGTCTAAGGGGGGACAAAAGGCTCCATCTCTGACGCAGTCCAACGCAGCTTCCATGGCCCAGCACTGATGTATGGCTCTTACTAGTGGACCTCCAGCTGACCAGGCCCATCATGTGGATTAGAAGGAAGGATTAAGCCCAGGGCTAATGACAAGAGTGGAAGGCCGCGTGTCCATTGCTGTGGTGTGTGTTGCCTATAAAGCCAGATTATAGAGTGCATGCTGAGCCCGACGCACGCACACGCACACACAGGGACACGCACGCACAGGGACACGCACACACAGGGACACGCACGCACAGGGACACGCACACACAGGGACACGCACGCACAGGGACACGCACACACAGGGACACACAGGGACACGCACACACAGGGACACGCACACACAGGGACACGCACACACAGGGACACGCACACACAGGGACACGCACACACAGGGACACGCACACAGGGGGACACGCACACACAGGGACACGCACGCACAGGGACACGCACGCACAGGGACACGCACACACAGGGACACGCACACACAGGGACACGCACACACAGGGACACGCACACACAGGGACACGCACACACAGGGACACGCACACACAGGGACACGCACACAGGGGGAAATCATGTCCGTGAGTATGTACAAGGACTAACAAAAAATCATGTCTGTGAGTTTAAACCAGGACAAACAAAAAAATCATAAATACACGCAGATGTGTGATACACACACTAAACCAACACATGCACAGGCAGCCTTATGCAAATCCTTCTGACAATCAGATAACCTCATTCCCAACCACCCACACAGAGAGAGGCTGTAAACAAACCGACCACCACACATCCTAATATAAATATAAGGATACACACTCCATCCTCCACACACCCACAGGCGAGTAAACACTCACGCTAAACCAGCTTATAAAGCATGTGGACCCGGGATTAAGAATCTTTATTAACCTCAGCATAACTGGGTTTTAATGAGACCAAAGATGGTGAGACCACACACACACACACACACACACACACACACACACACACACACACACACACACACACACATGCACGTACGTATATATACATACACACACACATGCACACTGATAACACAGGGTCATTCTGAGGTGAGAAATTCTCAGGACATTGCATAGCAACAACTATGTAGAAGGCATAGGACCCCCCCCCCCCCCCCCCCCACACACACACACACACACACACTGAATCTTACTTGTCCTGATTTAAATTCGTTCTGTCAAAATAAATCATGTAGTATTTGACCCTGCTTTAATATACAAGTCTGAATACAACTTTCACTGTTGGCCTGGATACCAAAAAAAGAACACATGCAAATGGGAGAACATTAAATCGAACAAGACATGTTCCAAACAACAAAGAGTTTGTGTCACTGGAAAAAATTTCCATTGACACTGGCCAAAAAGACCCAAAGGTTATAATCCCTAAATTCAAATGAAGTCATGAAAACGGTTGTGAGATTGCAATGCAAAGAGAGATGTTTTCTCCGTCGAAACTGGCGGGAACAGTTGTAGGAGAGATGTAGATGACCTCTACATTCAGACTGACGAGGGATACATCGTCGTCTAAACCGAGTCTCTCGCAGACGTGTTGTCAAGTAACATGCTGAGCACGGACGTCACCAGTCGTCATGTAAAGCAAGGGGGGCGTCATATGCAAAAATATCAAACGTCGCCCTGCTGTGCCTAGTTCTCTCACGAATCCATGAGTCCCACACCTTGCATTTCTATTATTAAACACGATTCTCAGCATTTTTCAACGGGATGTATGCTGGTAGCCCACAGTTGCTATGCTTAGCCCCCCCTACATGTAAAGTGTTTTCGAATATAGAATCTAGATTGTAAGACTTTTAGAATTTCATCAGAAGAATTGTGGAAAGATCTAGAAAATGATCTTGTGTGTACAAGGCCACTGTCTGGTTAATGCTTGCGTGGACAACGTGGAGAAGAGAGTGACACTCTTTCATTATGTTTGCTGGTCTCTATGATGGTACAACAACGTGGAGAAGAGAGTGACACTCTTTCATTATGTTTGCTGGTCTCTATGATGGTACAACAACGTGGAGAAGAGAGTGACACTCCTTCATTATGTTTGCTGGTCTCTATACAACAACATGGGAGCTGGGAGTGGACCCAGGTAGTAGGACGCCGTCGCCAGCCACTGTTTCATACTGCTCACAAAACACTTTATTATCACATCACATCTTTGTGTGTTCTGTGTGTGTGTGTTTTGTGTTTATATGTGGGTGTGTGTCTGTGTTTGATTGTGTGTGGGTGTGTGTGTGTGTGTGTGTGTGTGTGTGTGTGTGTGTTTGAGAGAGAGACAGTGTGTTTGGGTGCACATGGGTATTTGTGTCTGTGTTTGTAGTAGTAGGTGGCTGTGCTTTGTGTTTGTATTGATTTTATATTAAATCAATCATGGACAGCACCTGAGTTATGATTTGTGCTGTCTTAAGAGCTGAATGTGGTAGGATAATATTGTTGCTTATTATATCTGATCAATTCGGGCAATTTCCACTCCTAATTGCAACCCCAGTGCCCTGTACTACGAACCTCGACCAGTGGGTTAACGAGGTATGTTGCGCTCAAAGCCTGGGTTAGCTGGGACACGAAAGTCAATCCCTTTTAGCGTCGCTGTTTCACCACGGTGACTTATGCTGTCGACCAGACCTGGGGCCTCATTTATAAAACTGCGTAAAACCCTCCCTAAAACATTGCGTATGCCCAAACCTCAGAATCTGCATACACACAAAAATATTCAGATCTATAAAACTGTGCAGTGCACACCTCTACGCACTCTTCTCGTTATTAATACCAACGTGTGTTGAAGTTTGTGCTCGTGCACGAGCGCCATGCTCCTCCCAAGATCGTCCCATAATAGTCCTTAAAAGGTCAATTCTAATTAATCAATGAATATTCCTAGTATATGAGGAGCCTTTGCTGACCTATCATTACACACGCTCACGTCTCGTACCCCTCGCTAAATTCTCGAGCAATTCCAAAGCTGCCATATTTCAGCCCGTTAGAATACAGAGGCCAACAGGAGCATTATTTATTGGCCTTGTGCCAATATGATAATTCATTACTATGTCCTATAGGCTAATTTAATGTAGGCCTACATATATATGTATCAGGAAAATTAATAAAACTTAAGTGATACAGTTGGTCTGGCTGAGGATTGTGATTTGAATGGGTTGTAGTGTGTTGAACATAATATTGCCTTAATTCATATTTCATAATGGGTGCTTTTTATAAAATTAATAAATAAATCCGAAGTCATAGTATGTGGTGCGCAATGTGCATTGGGTATCGGGAGGTAGCGTGTTCTTCTTCTTTTGGCGTTATTGGCGGTTTGCAAACCGATATGGTGCATTACCGCCACCAACTTCCTGTTGTCTCCGGAGATCACTCTGTCCCTTTGCGGGACCTTTACTCCGGGGTGAAAGGATGCGTAGAACTGCGCACTCTTTTACGCAAGGAATTTTTCTATAAATCACGACACGCACATTTCATCCCTGTTTCCGCAACATTTCCGTGCGCAGAGACCTTTATAAATGAGAGCCCTGGTCGGGAGCAGGTTTTCAGCTAAGATAAGCGCAGCTTCCTCACCCCTCCTTTGACAATGTCGTCACCATTTGTGGGTTTCCCCGTAGACCTCGGAGCCCGTGTCGTACAGGGGTCTCTCCGGAGGCAGAGGGTCTTTTGGGACAGATCCGATCCCTTGGCATTGCCTGAGAATATTCTTTACGAGAGATACAGGTTCTCATCAGAGGGTATTCGCTACTTTATCGTCCTCGTTGGACCTTATGTAGACAGTGCTTGCTGTTGCGCAGGGTGTCTCCGTGAGAGAGCGGTAGAGTGGAGGTAGCGCGTCAGTCTTGTGTGAAGCTTAAGAAGTCACAAGTCATATGGAATACTAATTTACTGAATCTTATGGAATCATATTTTTGTACTTATTTCGAACTTGAATGCATGTTCTCACGACCGTGCTGGCACCACAAGTACGGGGGTAGAAGGCATGATGATGGACCGGCGAGATGTGAACCCCGGTCGCTGGCGTTCAGGTCTTTTAATAATCCACTACGCCACCGCCGCTACCTCACAGCGGTCGAGAACATATGAACAAGACCATATAGAACACGGCAGGTTGGACGTTGCTCATGCATTTTGAAATCATCATCACTCTATTGGGATTAATGGCGAACAATTCATCATTTGGTATAGTTATTTTATAGACTATATGCAGAATCCTTTCACTTATACGAATTTACCCGATCGAATTTACACTATTTTTTGCCAGCACGCCTCCCTAGCCAGTATGTGTTGTGTTGCCCCTAGCTGTTATCAGATTTTTGAACTCCTCATGGGAGTTAATTATGACAATCTGCTCCTCTTTAGTGAAATAGACTGCTCTTGCTCTATCCATTTTGTAAAGGTGAGTAAAATGACGCGATAAACGCCCCTTTCACATGAACGCACCTAAAGCGGAAAACCTGGCGTAGTACCATTTAACGCGATCGCCAGTTGTGTCTCTGTTGATCCAGGTTTTCCCAAGAAAGCCTGGGTATGTTCAGCGAGGTTCGTAGTATACCTCACAGAAGACATGAAGGCCAGGCAGAAGCTCCGGGCTCCATGCTCACAAACACAGCACTGGCTGTAAAAGGGTTGATCGGCACTGTTATTGACAACATATTCATAATTTTGTCTTAAATCTAGTAAATGAGAGGCAATGCTATGAAGGCCAAATATGATTGAATAACATTCATTTGTATCACAATAAAACAGGTGCAAGAGAAATTGCTTTTGCAATTTTAATTGTCACAAATGTTGAATTTGAATTGATCTTCCTTCACAAGCAGACAGAGAATCTCATTCGGATTAAATCTCTTACCACAATTTCCACAGCTGTGCATAAATGGCAACCGGTGGCACTCGATGGAAAAGGCTTTTAAAGTCAGCAGCATTGAGCTCCACCAAGCACAACTCCAACCATCAAGGATCGAAGACGGCAGGGCTCTCCTCCCATCTCCTCCCTCCCAGCACGTGGATCCGAAGGCTGCTCTGCCCTGCATATTAACGCTGCTGTAATTGCTCGTGTTGTTTGGTTGTAGATCCTCGGTTTGTTTGAACAGCGTTTGAAGCCACTCTTAATTAAATCACGGCCTTGCTCCTTGTCCTCCGAGCATGAGGAAAAACATGCAAATGTGTCAAATGTTTGCCAAATAAGGGGAATGTAAAGTCAAGTTCTTACTTTTTTTACATCGTTTATTCTTTGAAGACTAGTACCAAGCCACCAACTTTGATTAAACTTTGGACTTGTAACTTAGTAAGATGCATTTTGTGTTCGATTTGAGATTGTATGAAGTATACATTAAAATCTCTATAATAGATATCTGCAAATTAATGCAGAATTTGTAGGCAACAGGGCAAGATTTTTGCATTAGAAGTGATCTGGTGTCTCTCTGTAGTCGGTTTGTCGTCCCAGTAGTATTTAACAAATCCCATTTTAGCGAGCTTTGGATGCATGCAGGTAAACAGTGCGAGTCGAGAGCTACAATCTCAAAACCCATTGGCTATCGGCAGTTGATATCTTTTTATTAACATTGATGTGTGTTTATATAGATTAACCAAATTTTCATCCGGACCTGAAACTCCTACAAAAAAATATTGATGTTTGTTTATTTTGCGGAAGAAGAAATCTACACAACATATCCCGGATAGCCGTTATCTAGCTTTGCCGGAACCCTGGCAATATTACCCATTATCAGTAGCGGTTCTACATAGAATTACGCCCGGGCGAGACCCCCTCCGTGCGCCCCCCGAAAATGAGTTGTTGAAGGGGGTGGCGCGCGATTACGGGCTGGCGGATTTGTTGACGGGGGGGAGAGGTGCGGCTGGCGGATTTGTTGACGGGGTGGCAGGGGGGGGGGGCGATTACGGGCTGGCAGAGTTGTTGGCGGGGGCCACTGCCCGTTATAGCCAATTGTTTCTGAGATTGTAGACGTTCATGTACTGTCTTTGTAATACGATTAATATTCAGGAAAATTACTTTTCTCAGTTCATTTTTTTCAGAGGCAGAAACTTCTATATGGTAATTCGGCCAACTAGTATTTGCTAGGATCATTCTTCCCCAATAGGCACACATTGAACCATGATTGTCCATTTCTAAATTCCATCGAGCATTGTGCGAGTGTGTCCGGGGTTGTTTGGGGGGTTGGGGGGGGGGGGGGGGGGGGGGGGGTCGGAGGGAGTCAGCCGACCATGGAGACTAAATATAACCTTCAAAGGACGGCCGTCTTGGCGAGGTCCTCCTGCTCTTTGCTTCTCAGATGCACTGTAATGACTTCCCTGTGCAGTTTGTATATGCATGCAGCGAAGCCTGTTGATAGATGTGAGCTCTGCGCTCCAGGCCCCAGGAGCTGTGGAGGAACAGGGTAATCATTAGTTTAGATCCCTTGCAAGCGGGCCCCCGCAACAAATTGTGGGTCATGTTTAATGGCCCTTGATTTTCCTTGTTGTGGATGATTATTTGATCTCGCCGTGCCCCTTGAGTGGAATTTCCAAGACTGCGGAACCACGGGAATAAAAAACACCTCAAAAACCGCCCTTCTTAACTTTTTTTCTGCGGTGGGCTGCACTGCGTTTCACTTCACTTCCTATCCATCATCTGGAATCCACTTTTCCTCAAGGAAATGTTACGGCTAAGTGTTGCTGTGCCCAAATTCGCCATGGAGCTCGGTTGTCCCGCTGCAGTATTCACAGCAAAAAGAAACTCCAGCAAAACAGCACCAAGCGATCTCAGCCGGCCCAGCCTGGCGCTTGCCCATGGCCCCTTCTTCTGCCCCCCCCCCCCCCCAGTCCCTCGTCAGCTCAGAACAGAGCCCCTTCTTCTGCCCCCCCCCCCCCAGTCCCTCGTCAGCTCAGAACAGAGGGCTGTAGGTAGTTTGGCCATGATAGATGGTATACAAGCTGTCCACTGTGACCCTGCCAAGGCCCACACTGAAGCCAACACCCTAACCCAGAACTGCAGTGGGGTTCATAAACTGAGGTCTGAACCAGGCAGGTCTGGTGGGAAGCTGTTTCAGTGCAGAGTGAAACTTTCCTTTACGGCTTTTTATTTCAAGAGCTTTTCCTTTATTATTATTATTATTATTATTAAAGGGGGCTGTAACATGTAACATGACATAATGCACACCATTGACTTCTAAGGCAGTGTATTTGAGCACAGTTTTGTGTTAGGCTTATTGTTTCACTCTTACACCATAGTTACACAAAAAATAGGAAAGTATTGGCGCAACTCTAATTAATGAATTTGGGTTATGAAGAACTAACCTTCAACTTCTTATTAATCATATGTGAATGCTGCCTATCATTGTATCGGTGAGATGATGGTAGATGAGTCAGAAGTGATTTTGGTTGTTAATTCTACAGTTATGCCCAGGGCCCTTTCTCAGCCAGCAGTGTGCTTTGAGAGAATACCTTGAGGCAGGACATGTGATTACTGGCAAGACATGCATCGCAATAAAACAACAGGTTTCTCAGAAACTCGCCAAGCAAACATCTCAAAACATGTTTTTCTAGGGTTTATCTTAACCATGACATTGTTGGTTAAGATGGTTGATTGATTCTTATTATTACAATGAGAATAACTTACTATAGTTATTAATACTTATTCAAATATAGTGTCAAATAATTCAACAGAAAGAAGTTTGATCGAAAGTTTTTACTTTTTTCACGAACCCCCACCATCTATATTTCAGTCACGACATCCTTATAGGCTTAATGTGTATTTTTATACTTCAGTGGCCCACAGTTTCCTCTGTATGTCACTGAACATAGTTGTGGCGGTATACTGCCAGAGCAGTTACAAAAGAAGGCCTTGTGGAAGCAAAACCATAGAATGAAGCTGTGTATTTATATCTGTGTCAGCTTTTGAGGTATTTCTTGCTTGGGTCATCTATTTCAGAAATATTATTTATGTAGTCTTTGGTTTTGTCTTTTGGGTTTTGTTTAATTTGCTGCCAGTGCTGTTGCTCTTCCTACGTTCCACCACCAAAACACGCCACTAATTACCGGTTTGCTGCAAAAAGAAATGTTAGCTTCAGAATTCCTCGTATGTTCAGAAAAGCAGAAGAAATCCAAAGCTGTGGTTGAGCAGGGATGGAAAGGAGCCGTGGTGCGGCGGGGAGCGCCGGTAACCGCTGCTGTTCTGAAGGCTAAAAGCAGAGATGTAAACCTGGTTTAGTCATCAGGTATGCCAGAACAAATGGTTCTGTGTGAAGGACTTCACTGTGTTACATGTATTTCAAAAAAAAAATAAAAATCCTATAAAAATAGGCTAGAGGGGAAAAACTTGCTTTGAGAGAAAAGTACCAAAATAACAACGATTATTAATTAATTATAAAAAAATAGATTCACTAAAGTTGAAACAACGTTTAGCCTGAGGACTCCAGGCATGTGGTTAGCTGGAACACATTCACAGGGCATTAGCACTGCACAGTGAAGGTGTCAACGTCGTGTTGGTTGTCTCAATGAGCTCTGTATTGCAGACAACACACACGATCACACTGGGTGGATTTGCCAAAGTCTTTGTCCATAGATGAGTGCAAACACATTGGCCGATACCAGCAGGAATATCGTCCTGACAAATCAAGACATCAACCCAGCGGTAACATCTGCTATTGTGTCCATCGTGCTGTGACATTGAGCTGCACTGTGTGTGTGTGTGTGTGTGTGTGTGTGTTTATTGGATGGACGTTCGTGTTTTTATGTGATTGTCTGTCTTGTCTGTATGTATGTATTTGTGTGTTTAGGTTTGTGTGTTTTTGTTGATGTGTTTGTGTGTGTGTGTGTGCTGTATTTATGTATGTGTTTGTGTGTGTGTGTGTGCTGTATTTATGTATGTGTTTGTGTGTGTGCTATATTTATGTATGTGTTTGTGTGTGATTGTCGGTCTTGTCTGCATGTGTGAATTTGTGTGTTTAGGATTGTGTGTTTGGGTTGATGTGTGTGTGTGTGTCGTATGTATGGTTTGTGTGTGTATAATTAACTGTCTTGTCTGCATGTGTTTATTTGTGTATTTGTGAGTTTGCGTGTATGTGTGTGAATGTGTGCATGTGTATATATCACGTGTGCCAGTCACTCTGCGATTACAGCAATATTTGCATTTGGTGAGATGCACACACATGGGGGCACGGCCATCGCTGTGGCAACGGGACCAGAGGGAGTTGACGCTTGGTTAACGCCGCGGATGGATCTTCCCAGAGAGAACTGTATCATCTGCTGCACAGCTTTAGCCAAGCAGGGCTGTAAACACCAGCCGGTGACCTTGTGCTGACGTCTCACCGCTCCAAGCAGCGTATGGCGCAACAATGCAGGAGTCTGAGGGCTCTGCTGGAGGAGCCCTCAGACTCCTCTGCCCCTTCACGTCCCGCTTAGGGGGAACGTGAAGGGTGAGGTACAATGTCCTGTACCTCACCACGAAATGAATGCCGCTGCATGAAATGGGATCTCTGGTGTTGTCTGCGAAAATTAAAACTCTCTCCAATATGTCATTTTAATGTTGTTATACGTTGAATTTAAAGGTACTCTAGAATCAGACATTCCTTCTCATGACTGACCCCTTTGGCCATAACTGAACTGCATTTAGAGTTCATCAAAAATCCTCCACAAAGTGAGCTGTTGCCCGTATATGGCTTTGTCATTAGTGACAAAATACCAGTACTGTATCCTGTTGTTTAGACAATCATGCAAGGAGCCTTGGATAACCTTGACAATTACATTTGGTAAATAATAATAATAATAATAAATAAAAAACCCACTTTGCGGCATACAGCGAGTTTTAACAAGGATTGTACTTTACGATTGTTCTTTACAGGGCAGTCATGTGGGACACATATAGTCATGTGGGATTAAGGTCTTCATATCATGCTGAAGCCATCTGCAGAGGGCTTGTGAGTACATTCAAACACAAAATCAAATAAACAAGAGTGCAGTGAAATGTAATATAAAGTCAATACACTTTGCAGGAGTCAGAGAGAGGTCCTTAACAACGTGAATTTATTGAGCACAGTGTGAGCCAACACCTCTCTGCCTCCTGGATTCCTTTTCAATAGTTGTGGTCAATGTCACAGCGTTGTCCTGGTTTCCAAGGTCACCTGACCACACCCCCCCCCTTCGCTCTCCACCTCCATCCCGCTGGGTTTATCCCAGCCCTCTCACGAGAGGCCGGGAAATCGAAAGTACTGTGCAGCAAGAACACAGAAAAAACTAAAACCAAAGAAAAACGTCAATTTTCCCTTTTGATTAAATGAGTTGGTGCGAGAGTGGGAGATAAAGCTGGTGCTATTTATCACGGCGGCGGTAAATCTCTGTATTGAGCCATGTTAATTAGAACACAGCAGCCCGAGCCGGTGACTTTGGGAAACACTGCTTCCACACTTCACCGCCAGACATGGGAAGGCCAACCACCGATGGCCTTTTGATTTTCCTTCACCTGCTTCCTGGTCTATTAATAGAGGAGCAATGCAAGCACTGGCAGTGGAGTTTATTAATTATCAATATCTGTGCTTCATCAGCTGTGTGTGAGTTTAACAAAGTGGTCTTTGTTATGTTTGCTTCGCTGTTCCCCACTTTGATGAAAATGCCTAATGAGAACCGTAATGTGATATATACAGTAAACACACTTGTGGGAAAACAAACTAGTTATACTTTGGATAATCATAGCTGAAAAACAACCACAACAAATGAACAATGAACTCACCTTAAACCCTACACCCCTGCATATGAATGATACTACATAAAATATATGACAAGACGTTATGTGTTGGTGTGTGTATAAAAAGAAAGCATTATACCATTGGGTAATGTCCTGTGCAATTGTAAATAATGTCCTCTGTCTGTTTCGTTTTTGAAGATTTAGTTTAGAGGACATAGAAGTAAGTATATAGTAAAGTGCTTTCAATGGCTTTCACTCTAATCTAGGTTTTTTGTCTCAATGCAGTCTGCAGGCTTAAAACCAATAACGGCTGCAAACACAATAACAGCTCACCTGCTCTGCAAGATACATCAGGAAAACCCAATGGCCAGATGATGGCAGTGGGCTCTGCATTTCATAAGAGCTTAAGACAAAGCAATTAACCCGACCAGACACAAAAACCAGGACATACCCTGCCAGAGGATGGTACAAGATACAGAATTACCACCAGAACCAGACCCAACATGAAGAGACACAGAATGCTACAACCCACCCCACATATTTTCTGTGCATTCATGTGCACACACACACACACACACACACACACACTCACTCACATACACAGACACACACACACACACACACACACAAAAAATTTTCATTGCCTCTGCTCATCACGGACTTCTTTCATCTGCACGGGGAGAGATGAGGCTCTGAAAGGAGAATACACTCGGCCATTATTCTGGCTTTGTGTTGCCAGATCGAGGCCCGCGGTGTGAAATTGCGGCGTTAAGCACGACGCAGGCTCTGAGAGGACACAGAGGTAGGCTGGGACGGGCTGCGTTGGTCCTACCTCCAGGAGGTAGAGGTAGGCTGGGTTAGACGGGCTGCGTTGGTCCTACCTCCAGGAGGTAGAGGTAGGCTGGGTTAGACGGGCTGCGTTGGTCCTACCTCCAGGAGGTAGAGGTAGGCTGGGTTAGACGGGCTGCGTTGGTCCTACCTCCAGGAGGTAGAGGTAGGCTGGGTTAGACGGGCTGCGTTGGTCCTACCTCCAGGAGGTAGAGGTAGGCTGGGTTAGACGGGCTGCGTTGGTCCTACCTCCAGGAGGTGGTAATGACAGGAGAGGTCTGGCCTCCCTCCTGCTCCAGATGCTGCCCCTGCTTTCATCCTCTCCACCACTTGCTTATTAAATGTACTGCTACACTTTGCATTTTTTATTTTTGCTCATTTTCACACAATAACGCACACACGTGCACAACACACACACACACACACACACACACACACACACACACACACACACACACACACACACACACACACATTCAGCCAGCCAGCCAGACACACACAACTGCAAAATCCTAAAATATTTGGTAACAGCAAAGTAGTTTCAGCAGAAAACTGAAATAACTTCCGCTCACTATGTAATTAACTATCCTTTCATCTGCCGGGCCGAGTGCTGATTTTGTGGCCAAAAGTGAAGGGCTTTTTCCAAGGATACGGACCAGACACTGCTGAGACCATGGCCATCTCTCTCTGTCTCGTGTCTCTGGGTCTCTATCTTTGTCTCTCTCTCTCTTTCTCTCTCTATATATATCTCTCTCTCTATATATATATACACATATATCTCTCTACCTCTCTATCTCTCTGTGTTGCCTCAATGCATCCTGGCTCAGGCTCACCCTTGCGGTGCCTCTCTACTTTGATATTTATCTGAGCATTTCAGAACATCATGTTTTGTGTATTTAAACCAAAGGGCTGCCCTCAGGTCAACATATGCACAGCAAAAAGAAATGACTGAATGAAAAAATGATCAGCATTTCAAAGCTTCACTGACTGATGGACTGATTTTTATAGTGGTATGACATACCTGCCAAGACACAGTCCTACGCAATGTCTTCCGGTTGCTGGAGTCCTGATTGAATTCCCCCTCAATGTATTAATATTGCATTCTCCATCGTGTGACACGTAGAAAACATCAATAACAAATGGTTGTAATTATAGTGTGGCGGACGGGGGCTGTCCATTCCGCATAGGCACCGTGACGCAGATCAGACGATCCTAATGGTTTCAGTGAATAATTAATCTGAGGGGCTGCACACAGTCTGTTGAATACTAAATATTAACGGCCATCTAAAGTGCTATTAGGCACCACCTCCCTCTCTCACCAGCGCGGCCAAACGAACGCGTTATTACTCAATGTTTCAAGCTGTTGTGTACGGAATTGCCCCAGTGCGTCCACATTTCCCATCTGCACGCTCTGTACACGTTCAATCACAGAAACACACAAAAGTCGTCAAAGTCAAAGTGTGTTATTCATATTATGCACAGTGTGACACGGGGTCAGTCTCTTGTGACATGCATAGGAAGCAACAAATGCATATAAAGAGATCTCAAAGAAATAAGGTCAAAAATATAAAATAATATACATCATAATACGACATGTTTCAGGCAATGTAAAAAAGGAAATTATAGCAAATATATGTATATATTTATATACAGCAAATAAATGTCCTTCCTTATCAACACCAGTTAAGCAATTGTTCTCTCTCTCTCTCTCTCTCTCTCTCTCTCTCTCTCTCTCTCTCTCTCTCTCTCTCTCTCTCTCTCTCTCTCTCTCTCTCTCTCTCTCTCTCTCTCTCTCTCTCTCTCTCTCTCTCTCTCTCTCTCTCTCTCTCTCTCTCTCTACGAGCTGTTACGGCCCATGGTCTAGGAGCAACAATGAATTGATGGACACGAGAATTACTGATAAAGTCAAAATGTGACTTAAATGGCCAAAGGCCGGACAATCATAAGTCTCACGCAGGAGACTAAAGCCGTTTCTCAATACCAAGTACGCGGGCTACGTACTCGCGGACTTGGAAGTACGTACTTGGCAAGTCCGGACTTTCAAGTACAGACTTCCGAGAACGCGAGTACGCACTCTGCAATTGGAACAGCAGCGGACTCGATGATGCATTCTGGGATATTTAACGGTCCCAAGTCCACACGAGTCACCTCCGATGCGTCCTCGGTAGAACGGCCTCATCGAGAACGCATCGAGAACACACACGGGTTTTACGACAGTACTCGCGTTCTCGCGTACTTGGAATTGGAACAGTGCTTGGGCTACCACTGATGATGTTTATCGAGAACGCAAGTACACGAGAACACACGAGAACGCAAATTGAGAAACGGCTAAACAAAAGAGAAGAGGTGGCAAGGCTCCCGCCCAACCACCGATCCTTGTGTGAGAGCCTCCACCTGGAACTCGTCTGCCTAAATAGCCTACACCACCAGGTGTAGCCTACACCACCAGGTGTAGCCTACACCACCAGGTGTAGCCTACACCACCAGGTGTAGCCTACACCACCAGGTGTAGCCTACACCACCAGGTGTAGGCCATGATTGCCAATCAGCAGCTGGAAGCAGGTGAAAGTTAGAAAATAATCCTTAACACATAATAGTACTAGCAGGGAAGTGCTAAAGTGCATATACAAACTAAATAAAATAAAGAGGGTCTGTAACACGAGCATACATACGCGTGGCGGGGGCTTGATCTCGGAGGGCCGCCCCGTCAGCCTTGGCTCCGACAGCTGCTCTCGGTGCCGTCACGTTGGCCGGAGAGGCGGTGCTGATGGATCCTCTGGTCGGGGAGTGTTTATATCACGTTAATCAGTAGCCCGACAGAAGCCCGTATCACCTTCTCATGGCGGTAGACGTTAGGCGAGGGGCCGCAGGCAGGGGGGCAGGAAACCAATTGAAGGGAATGGTGTGGAGGTGGATGATGACTTGATTAGCGTTCTTGTTCTGGCTCTCTGTGCCGTGCTGCACGTTGAGTGCAGTAAGAGGGTTGGCTTCCTGTGGTGGTAAGCCAGTCATTGCCGCTCATTTGAGTTGATGTGATGGTGGCCTGTTGGTTTGTCTTGATGAACATGATGTGTTGGCGTGTGTGTGTGTGTGTGTTGTGTGTGTGTGTGTGAGTGTGTGTGTGCGCAAACATGTGTGCACTCATGTTTCTATCATCATTCCAGAATTATCCTCTGTAAAGAAACTTTCCCCATTCAAAATCTCACAGGCTGTTCATAGTGCTTGTGCATGTGTGGAGTGTGTGTCTGTGTGTGTGCATGTGTTAGAAGCCATGTGGGTGTATGTACGTGTGTGCCTCTGTCTGTATTTATTCAGGTGCACAGATACCTTGTGCGTCTTGCATGAGCTCTCCCTGTCTTCTGTAGTGTCACCGCCTCTATAAATAACAGCTCCTCTGCTCCCGACGCCTCCTCTCTATGGCTACACACGGCCCTGTCCCTCAAACTGCACATTTACTGCTTTATATATCATATCATTTGAGCCTATTTAAACGAGCCCTCCCCATATTCAGACACAGGAATAACTATATGTGTCCCAGCAGAGGGCCATGTTGGATGGACCAATATGTATAATGGTGTTGTCTAGAATGGACAAGAAGCCAAGCAACTCAGGCTAGATGCTGAGAAGAGAGTTCCGGAAACAGGTGATAATCCTTCACCGTGATCTGGAAAAAGCCTTTCCTGAAGAAAGTGGCTTGATGAGCAACTCTATGAAAAGAAAAACTATAAATTGAACCAGGATGTGACCTCCTTTGAGAGGGATGTTGTATCCCTAAGAGGAGCTGCAGTGGAGCGTAGACCCAGCCTGGCTGTAGAGAGTAACGTTAACTGAATGGTGGCTGGAGAGGACTGAGGTGAGGGTGAGGCCTTCCCCAGGGAGGGACACATCAGGCAGGAGACGGACGCCTCAGGAAGGAGAGCACTAAACACCCAAAGTACAGAAAGGCATTCAGAGATGAGAAGGAAGTGATCGCTAACAAGAGGGAGGACTTCAGGCTGGAAGTGCAGAGCTGGCAATGCTGAGAAAAGCCTACTTGAAGGAGAGAAGGGTGATAGAGGTGAAGAGAGAGGCCGTTCTGAGGAAGGAGGATCAGTTCAGTGAAGAGGGGGATGAAAGGGCAGAGGTCATAAAGGCCTTCCAGGTGGAAAAGAGAAAATATCATGCAGGAGATGGACACCTTCAAGACAGAGAGGTCATAGTGCACCAGGTGCACATAGCGGAGATTAATGGAGAAGATCTCCAACAAGAAGGAGGACGTGTACAGCTGCCTCTTGCGGCTGGCAGTATCAGACAATGCAGTGGTGCTGAGGGCCGACTTGATGGTGATAAGAAGGGATCGATGTGAAGAGTGAGGCATTGCTTAACAAATCAAATAAAGGCTCTCACGTGGACCGGAAGATCTCTCTCACAACCTTCAAGGCTCTCACGCAAGGCAGGGACTGAAGAACGCCAGCGCCTTTGTCTTGGACTCTTTTTAAACTTGCCGAGATATAAATGGCAACTGCACTTTCAAGAAAAATCCAAGATCTAAGTAAAAGCCACATGGACAAAGAAAGACTGGCAAGTCTAGATTTCAGGACACCTCTCTGAAGCTTTACTAGCCACTGACCTTCTACTGGTTTGTAACATTGTAACATGTTCTTAGTGCTTCATTTAACATGGTTACCTTTAACAGTAATTCAGCCCTTTTTTTTCACAGTATAATGGTAATTTCCAGATGTCAGATTTCATTTGGCTTAGTATTTAAAATAGAATGACTGCCAGTTACAAAATATAAAGGTCAAACAAACAAAAGTACATTCATAACTCTAACACAAATTCATATAGGCAAGACTTGTCCCTATATACCATGTGACTGTCAGGCTTTCCTTTTAAGTACTGTGTGTGTGTGTGTGTGTGTGTGTGTGTGTGTGTGTGTGTGTGTGTGTGTGTGTGTGTGTGTGTGTGTGTGTGTGTGTGTGTGTGTGTGTGTGTGTATGTGATTGAGTTTGTGGTAGGTGCAGGCGCACTTGCCTGCTTGTGTGTGTTTCTGCTTCATTGTGTATGCGTGTGTGCAGGTGCACTTTTGTTTTTTGTTTGTATCTATGGGTATGTGTGTGTGTGTGTGTGTGTGTGTGTGTCTGCTGGCTGTGTGTATGTGTGTTGTCAGGTGGCCTTTACATAAGGTCATCCATTACCCGTGGGATCCAGGTAGCTCAGTACTCTGGAGCGTCTTGGATCGGCAGTGCCCAATCCAATTCATACAAACAAAGTCTGATATTTCACACACTCACTTATGGGACCAAACATATTGTTTTAATCAACTTCTTCTATCAGCTTTTGCCTCCTGAGATCCTATAGATACTCAAATTTATGTTTTGCTGGCCAGAAATTGATTTCCACTTATGGGGCGTGGCTTTACCTTGTTCTAAAAACTCCATCCAATCAAATCAAACAACCAGGTGCGGCCTCTCTTCACTTTTGCCAGACCGGCTGGGAGAAAGAAAAAAAAACAACCTCTGGGAATCTTTCTGTTAAACTTCTAACATCGTTATTCAGTTAACTTGGATAAAACTTTGGTTTTGATTAAGCCATAGATTACACTTGCCTTGGGCACCACCGTTTTTATAATTCTGCAGATGACTGCATCGCTTGAAGTGGTGCTGCTGGTCCCTCCCTGAGCTCTGATTCGTCCGATCATTTTTAGATTTGTGGAAGAGGCATTCAATTGGCTCAAGGCCAGACGGATCTGCAGAGAGAAACAGAAAGTGTACTTGCAAGATCGGAATGGTCTCAAGAGGCAGTCTATCAGCATGCCTAATAACTCACTTTTGATGTTATCAGATATATCCCACAAGTACATGCACGGCATCATGCATGTTGATCACAAATACCCTCAAACTAATCTAACTAACTAATCTTCTGCAAAATGTTATCACATGTATCAGCAGATGTGTGTGTGTGTGTGTGTGTGTGTGTGTGTGTGTGTGTGTGTTTGTGTGTGTGTGTGTGTGTGTGTGTGTGTGATTGATTACATGGATGCTTGTTTGTGTGCCTGTGAGTGTGACTTTGCACGTTGTTGGGAACACATTTATTTTCGTCTGCAGTTTTGATTCCATCAAAACTAAAATAATAATGTGTTTGTGCGGCTGGCGTGGAGGATGGGAACGCTGAGGCCTGTGAGGTTCACAACATGTTTTCTTAGGTGGGAGCACAGGATGAGAAAAAACTCAAGAGCTAGATAGATTTAACACACATCCATCGTGTCTCTAAAGAGTACAAGGTGCGTTTACAACCTGGTTTAGGTGTCAGTACTGTGACACGGCAGACCGGTGAAATATTTAACACACAGCCCAGCACAGCTGCAGGTGCAGCAGGATTATTGCTTTTAAATGAATCGTTATTACCCTGGCCCACAATCTATTTCCATAGATTGCATTACGCTTGGTGTGTGTGTGTGTGTGTGTGTGTATGTACATGTGTTTTTAATGTAATTTATGTCAGAGCAGCTGCTTTCAGCCTGTTATTCCTCTCTTCCCATCTCAGACCCATGATTTGCAAAAGCAAAAAGAAAGCGTAATGGTTTTTTTTATCAATCAATGTATTCATTCTATCTACATTCATTTCCTAACAGCTTCCTGCCAATGTACACATAAGAGATTGTTGCAATTACTCTTAATGGAGTTCTAGTCCAGGTGAACGTCGTCCTAGTGTCTGTGTTGGTCAGAGAGGATGGTCCTGGTCTCCTCTCTGGGGAACATGTGCTCTAGGACCGGGGATCAGAAGGGAGGTCCCTGGTCACAGCTCAGAGCACCAGCCCAGGCCTGGTCTCCTCTCTGGGGAACATGTGCTCTAGGACCGGGGATCAGAAGGGAGGTCTGTCCCTGGTCACAGCTCAGAGCGCCAGTCAAGCCCCACCTCAGACTGAGCTTTGTCCATTTCTTCAGCTCAGCAAGCACACATTGTTCAGAGATCCCTGCATCCACACTGGGAGACATTTACACACACACACGCACGCACGCACACGCACACACACACCACACACTGATATACAACCTCAAACCTATACACCCACGTCTATACACACACACACACACACACACACACACACACACACACACACACATACATACAAACACATACACATACACTTTCCTGCCACCACCTGTGAGGCAGATTTGATAGACACATCTGGGAGATCACTTGTGGCGCAGGTGCTTCCAGCTGCTGATGTGGTAAAAATATCTGTCTGCTTCCATCTTCATCCCTCTCTCTCTCGCTCTCGCTCTCGCTCTCTCTCGCTCTCTCTCTCTCTCTCTCTCTCTCTCTCTCTCTCTCGCTCTCTCTCGCTCTCTCGCTCTCTCACACAGACTTTACTTTGCATTCAAAACACCTGTTAAACCAGTGTGTTTGCGTGGTCACTGCCACACAAACACAGCATATTAACCCCCCACCCCCACGCTGAATCCATGCTGCTGCAATATTGTCACCAATTAGCAATCTGTGGCTCTGTCACGGGAAAGAGGATGCATGCTATTCTGTTTGTTTGTGTCTGCTTTAATGTGCCCTGTCGGTCACAACCATGAATCCTTGACTCCTCTTCTTTTTTTCGACGCAAATTCATGATTGGAAGCGGACAATGCGGACATGAATATGAAATTCCCCATAAACGTTTTTGTTTGCATGTAGGGAATAAAGATATGCAAAGCAGGGGGGGTTCTTTTTATCACATGATCTGTGGCCTCGCTGCATAATCATGCAATATTTATCAGAAGGCACATCGAAAAAACGATCTTCCACGTGGTCTGATATCCACAGGGGGGCAACGCAAGGGGGGGCCGCCCCCCCTGATGCGAGGTATAATTCCCATAATGCCCCACAGCCGCAAGGGGGGAGGGGCTAGGGGGGGGGGGGGGCGTGGCACACTGCGTGATCCCTGATGTGTTAGTGGCCTGATGGATAGGCACCTGGGAGAGGACGTCTCACCAGAAGGCAATCAATATCCCTCTACGTCTGCAGAGACAACCCCCCCTGCGCCTCACGTATTATCCTTATTACTCATATTTATCACCGCGTGACAGGGGGTGCTGGTTGCTGGTTGCTGGTGATGGCGGCGGCGGCGGCGGCGGCGGTGTTTAGAGGCACATGATGGCAACACCTCCACGCTGAATATGAACATCATGAGTCAAGGCACATGACAGCCTGTCAGCCACAAGGAGATTTCACCCGCCATATGTGAGGGGTGCGGCGGGCTGGGCTGGATGAAAACGACGCGAAAACACGCCGTATCTCCACCACTTCCTCCTCCCAGTCTGAACACACGCCGCCGCCGCCGCCGGGCCACGGTGTTCCGGAGTCTCCCCCATCCACCACCCCCCCCCCCCCTCCCTCCCTCCCTCCCCCCCCCCCTCCCTCCCTCCCTGCAGCCTTCCTCGACGACTGCTTTAATCTTTCATGAGTCCTGGTAATAGCTAGAGCGGAATATATTGAGAAAGTGCCCCCTTTTTTTGTGTATTAGTGTGTGTGTTGGTGCACTCGTGGAAGTGCATTTGTGTGTGTGTGTGTGTGTGTGTGTGTGTGGTTGTGTGCATGTGTGTGCGTGCGTGCAGCGACAAGGCACGCCCTCTGGAGAGAAAAGGTGGGGGGGTGGGGGGAGAGGGGGGGGGGGGGGGGGGGGGAGGCGCCATATGTTACAAAGTGGAGATGAAATTGGCTCTGCCGTAAAAAAGAGAGGAAGCAGGCGGTACGCCCCACCCCGACGGGAGCGAGAGGAGGAAATGAAAGAAAGGAGGGAGGAAGGAAAATTGAGCTTCTCAACGCCTTCCCCCCCTACCCCTTCCTACACACACACACACACACGCACACAACCTCTCCTCGACAAAAGAAGGGTATTAAAGCAACACCTGTGGTTTGAGCAATGAGAGCTGCAGCCCCGTCGCCCTCACCGACACCACCTCCACCTCCAAGACCATCAGCACCACCTACACTATCACTCCCTCTTCCAACCTCAGCCCTCCCCTCCCCTCCCTCTCCCTCTCCCCTCCCCTCCCCTCCCCTCCCCTCCGCACTCTGCGTGTCTCGGCAGAGGACATAGAACAGAGAGGAGGAAGGTAAGAGCAGGTATGGCTACAATGAGCTGGATGTAGCCTTGATGCTACGGCTACAAATGCTGCTATGGAACCTAACAGACCATCTGATCCGGAGGCCACGTCCAGTGCACATAGTGGGGGTGTGTGGGGGGGTGTGTGGCGGGGGGGGGGATAGCAGATGTCTGTGAATGATGTGTTGACAGGCGGGGGTTGATGTCACTGTATGGGGAATGATGGATGGACGAGGTGAAAGAGAGAGGACGGAAAAAAAAGAAGAGGAGCAAAAAATTGGAATTTGAGAGTCTGCTGTAGCTAGGCAGGATTTGTGAAGGCACATGTGTTATTTTGTGCATGCTTGTGGGTAGTGTAATACTGTGTGTGTGTGTGTGTGTGTGTGTGTGTGTGTGTGTGTGTGTGTGTGTGTGTGTGTGTGTGTGTGTGTGTGTGTAAAAAGGCGGGGGTAAACTATTCTGTTCCAGGCTCAGTTCGTCACTAGGGGAACAGATAGCTTTTAGCAGGCTACCCCGAGGTGGGAAATACAGCACGCTCTCTCTCTCTCTCTTTACCTACCTCTCCCTCCCTCCCTCCCTCCCCCCCCCCCTTCCTTTCCAGTCTCTCTCGTCCCCTCCTTATCTTTCTCTTCTCCTCCCTAGCTCTCTCTCTTTTTATTTTCCTCTATGTCTCTCTTTCCTTCTCTCTTTTCCTTTGCTTTTCTCTCTCTCTCTCTCTTTCCTTCTCTCTCTCTCTTTTTTGCCTCTCTATGGCTCTCTTTCCTTCTCTCTCTCTTTTTCTTTGCCTCTCTCTCTCTCTCTCTTTCCTTCTCTCTTTTTCTTTGCCTCTCTATGTCTCTCTTTCCTTCTCTCTCTCTTTTTCTTTGCCTCTCTCTATGTCTCTCTTTCCTTCTCCCTCTCTAATTCTGTCTCTCTTTAGCTTTCTTTTTTGGAAATGTTTTGCCTTCTTTCCATATTTCACAAACTCCATCCTCTCCTCCCCTGAGTCTCTCCTCATTTTTTTTCTAGGGGGCTAGTGTGCGTGGGTGTATGCGAGTGGGAGAAAGTGTGTGTGTGTGTGTGTATCTGATTCAGTGTGTTTGTGTATGGGTATGTGTGTATCTGATCGTCTGTATGTGTATATGTTTGTGTGCTTATATGTGTGTTGATGTTAGTCCCTGTGCGTGTGTGTGTGTGTGTGTGTGTGTGTGTGTGTGTGTGTGTGTGTGTGTGTGTGTGTGTATGTGTGTGCGCATGTGTGTGTGTGCGTGTGTGTGCGAGTGTGTGCACATATGTGTGTGCATGTGTGTGCGCATGTTTGTGCGCATGTGTGTGTGTGTGTGTTTGTGTGAAATTGAAACAATTCCATTTATTCTCCCCCTCATTGCGTGTCTCTCGTTGAGGACTCAAACCTTCCCTCTGCTCCACGTGGACCAGACCCTCCTCACGCCCACCATCAGCCCTGGTGCTGAGGATGGAGAACGCCCACCATCAGCCCTGGTGCTGATGCTGAGGATGGAGAACGCCCACCATCAGCCCTGGTGCTGATGCTGAGGATGGAGAACGCCCACCATCAGCCCTGGTGCTGATGCTGAGGATGGAGAACGTGCACCATTTCACGCTGACATCTCTCTCCTCCGGTTCTGCCATTTTGTTTTCTTTTGTTTTTTTTCCTCTATTGGCCACGACATATCTTCCTTGTTTACCGTCCTTACCCCGTCCTCCTCCTTTCTCTCGCTCTCTCTTTTTCTCTCTCTCGTCTCCTTCAAACCAAGGGTGTGATGATGGCTGTGTGTGTGTGTGTGTGTGTGTGTGTGTGTGTGTGTGTGTGTGTGTGTGTGTGTGTGTGCGTGTGTGTGTGTGTGTGGGGGGGGGGGGGTCACTGTGGTTGATTGAACCAGACAGCGGGGCGTGAGGGAGCAATGGGTGGCGTAAAGGAGGTGGGGTAAAGAGGGGGAGGGAGGAGTAATGGTGCCCTGCTCTCCTCTGTGGTCTTTCACTTCACCTGCAATCTCATTACTGGGGGAGTGCGCTCTCGTGACACTAAACACCCACCCTACACCTCATAACTCTCCCTAGTCTCTCCAGGCAGGTCGGGTGCACAGAGAGCCCAGCCGGCCCTACAGGGCAACGCCAGGCCAGGGGAAGCATCACGTACCCTATACTTACCAGATTCAGACACGTCTAATGTCTGTTCTAAGATAATGGTGTGAAACTGAAATGTATATGAATGAATGAATATGTATATGTATATGATGAATGTCCATTTCATGTAGAAGAGCTGCAGGTTAACGTTGCAATGTTTAAAAGCACTGTATTCTTGCCAATTATATAGAAATAGAAATTCATCACGGATGGGTTATTTTTCCACCGTATGACAATGTAAAGAAGTCATTATACGGGCAGGGACATAAGCTCAATGTATGTAAAGTTTTGTGTTTGTATTAAAGTTTTGAAATACAATTTTATTCATTTAAAAAAGTAAGCAATCACACATTTAAATCACACGTACAGCAGGTCTGAAAATGAGTTCAATCTCGCACACCTGTTGCATCAAGGTTTATTCATAGCACAGATACCAATCCTTCTACCTACCGTGAACAGGGACAAACAACAATGTAAACCAGCTACTGCAGTCATCATTATTAAAATTCAGCAGCAGTGAGTTGAATAAATTATGTAAACCTTAAACCTTTAAACCTTGTCTTGCTGACCTTTAAGCAACAATTTACTTGCTATACCATACGATTACATTAATCGTATGGTATTTTCATTGCAACTACAGAAAATAATTCAATGATAATACAAAGTATGTAGGCAAATTGGTAGCAAAAAATAGGTTGCATGGACATTCTTTTCAATTAACAAATCCAGCATACAAGTCTTCATTATTGTTCTGATGGGCAAAGGGGTAATAATAGAAAGCATTTAAAAAGACAGCAGTTATATAGCAAAATAACTCATTCAGTTAGAGCATACAATTCCAACTGACATAGTCCTCCTCATTATTCCGGCTATACAATCAAAGGGCGCAATCAAATTACTATTCATATATTTACATGAATGGAATAGTTTGGTTATTTATAGGATCACTGTTTTACACCCAATTTGTAATTTCTTTATCTTGCACTTAATGTTAAGCCATCAGTTTAGATGATTGAGCTGACCTGTCTTGTGCAAAATATACAGTATACAAAAGGAAGGCTCGGTGGTTAGCCTTTGCAGCTATAGCCATCTGACATTATTTGTGTGGCTGTAGCTTAAAAACAATATTCTGCACAGGCAATATGTGTCAGTGTTTGGCCCCTGTCTGAATACGGGCTTATGTATTCCATACATTTTTTTTGTACTCTTGTCATGTACCATGAGAATGGAATTAGCTTGGATAAGAGCAAAATCATTATTTCACCACACGGTTATCAACACTAAAAACACAGCCACCAAAACCACCAGCACCACTTTCAGTCTGTGCCAAGCCACCTCTTCCCGGGCAACAAGCAACACCCAGAGAAAAATAACCAAAGCCTTCCCATTCCCCCTCTTCAAGCAGCTAACATGGCAAGCTATGGTGGCTGGGCCCTCCCCCCTGCTGTTCCAGATTACAGCTCATTAGTGGCGCCAGTAGAGACCCCCCCCCACACACACACACACACCTTGGTTCTTACATTGTTCCTCCACAGTGACAGAGAGAGAGAGAGAGAGAGAGAGAGAGAGAGAGAGAGAGAGAGAGAGAGAGAGAGAGAGTCCAGGTGGAGGAGTTAGTGGTTTGGCGGTTGGCTGTGTGTGTGTGTGCGCGTGTGTGTGTGTGTATGCGTGTGTGTGTGCGTGTGTGCGTGTGTGTGTGTGTGCATGTGTGTGCGTGTGTGTGCGTGTGTGTGTGTGAGCATGTGTGTGCGTGTGTGTGTGTGTGTGTAAGCGCGCGTGCATGCGTGCGTGCGTGCGTGTGCGCATGTGCTTGTGTGTGTGTGTGTGTGTGTGTGTGTGCATGTGTGTGCGTGTGTGTGCGTGTGTGTGCGTGTGTGTGCGTATGTGCGTGTGCGTGTGTGTGTGTGTGTGTGCGGGGCTTTCAGCCTCATTAGGACGAGACCGAGGGATGGATGACTTCTAACAAAGGAGAGGATGGCACCAGAGAGGTGGAGGGCGTGTGATTAAACAGCAGGGGGCCCAGGACGGTCCTGATGCTGAGAGGAGACAGAGAGACGGAGATGAGGCCTGGAGGTAGAGTAGTATAGGTACTATACTATAGTATAGTATAGGTGTAGTAGTATAGGTACTATACTATAGTATAGTATAGGTGTAGTAGTACGCAGATTGCATTTTCTCTCATCTCCTGCAGAGCTGGATGTCAACCCTTCCCCTTCCACACATGTAGGCAAGGCAGCTTTACTTATGAGGCACTTTTCATACACGAGGCAGATTCAAAGTGCTTCACGTAGAAACATCATCGTGAAATAAAGTCAAAGAAAACAAGTTAAAAACGAGTTAAAAAATGCATTGTAGAAAGTGCAATGTATTTAAGATTTAGCAGAAAGCTAATGCAAACATACAATAAAATGAAGTAATTAAATAAAATAGATACATAAGAGAAAATAAAGGCAAAGTTAAAAAATGAAAGCGCAATGTATTTAAGATTTAGCAGAAAGCTAATGCAAACATACAATAAAATGAAGTTTAGTTTAGTTTAGTTTAGTTTATTTAGATCCCCATTAGCTTTTGCCACGCAGCAGCTATTCTTCCTGGGGTCTTTTCATCATAATAAA
>NC_140282.1:19618504-19623504 GCF_964030765.1 Micromesistius poutassou
GCCGCGTGACAGATCGCAGGAAAAGGTGCATGTGTCAATGGGCTTGATTTATTTAACACATAACACACGTGCCCCCACACACACACCCACACACACACACCCACACACACCCACACCCACACACGTGTGTGCCCCCTCACACTCACACACACTTCTTTGTCAAAATGTAACCTTTCTGAGTTTATTTTCAAGGACATTGTCATCAATATATCATAGGGCAAGAGATTAGACCATGAGTGTAGATACTAAAATGTATAAGTGTGCATATGTGCGCGTGTGTGCGTGCGTGTGCGCGTGTGTGCATGCGTATGCGTGCTGGAGGGGTTATGTATGTATAATGTTAGCAGTGAGTGAGTTATTGAGGAGGTGCACCAAAAACGTAACTGCTGATTCCATGAGCTAGCGATTGCATTGTATAGTGTGTTGACAGAACATAATAGAATTCCACTTTGATTAAGTAGCCATATTAGGTAAAAATGCTGGAAAAGTGCAGTCCATTTACTATATTCAGAATTTAAAAAAGAAATACATTAAGTAGAAGTACACCTGATTCTGCATTTGTTTCCTGCACTCCAATAAATTGCAGAAATCAGCAGCATCCTCCGGCATGCTAGAATGCCTTCAGGGTAACTCCTTTCTTCTGCTGCAGCAAGGGGAAATTTCCTCCTGTGCTGCAGAAGGTAGGACAAAATAAAGTAAACATGATGATACTGTCAGGGAAGCCAGGAAAGGCTAACACATCTTCTGTACTTCACCTTGCATCTTTTAAACAGCACCTGTGGCGTGGGGTGTGGTGTGGCTTTCTGGCTCAATCTGTCATTTGAAAGGAAATGGGGAGAAAGCAGAGAATGGTACTTTCTGTGTAACTCAAGTACTGTTAGTCAAGTCCCAAAGCGTTGCCTTTGAAATATGTGTATGACAGTATAACCCCCGCCCACAACTCTTCCTCAACCTCTGCATGGATCTTTGTAAATGATTTTACCTCTGGGTGAGAAATCCCTGCTTTTGATTTAGCAAGGGGGTATCAGCAGGTACCGATTTCCCAACGGAACAGATATATAACCAACGAGGCAAATGTCCCGCTCATTTCCAATTATGTTTAAGGAGACGGATTGGGGTCAGAGCCAAAGAGCACGGTAGTAGGAAGCAGCCATCAGACACACTTGTGAGAACGCCAGGGGAGAAAGAAAAAATGTGGGGGGGGGGGAGGTTGAGCGGGAGGACAAGGGAGGAGCACGAGCATTCAAAGTCCTAGCACGCCACCCAAAGTAAGGACAAGGACATTTTCCTCCATCTCTGTTCCGTTATGACTCTTGGTCTCTTTCTCATTCAGACATACCTTCAGACTGGTGTGTGCGCACACACACACACACACACACACACACACACACACACACACACACACACACACACACACACACACACACACACACACACACACACACACACACACACACACACACACACACACACACACACACACAGGGCTGAGGCTTGAGGTCCTGCCAGTCACCCATAAAGGCCCCAGTAATGTGAGGGTTTGGAGCCAGCCTGGCAACAAGGGCCCGTTCCATTCTACAGGGCCGGCTCCAGAGCTGCGTTTCAGGAGAATATCGTCCACAGTGAAGACTGAGCATGCACAATAGATCATTTCACTGGGGCTCGGGCAAAGAACTTCTAAAGCAGTGGCGAGTGAATGAAGTGGAGAGTGTGGGGCGTGGCCGGGGCAGTGGCGAGTGACAGCTCAGAGACTGGCTCAGAGAGTTGTCACCGTGTCTAAATGGTGGGCTGTTCACTGTGCTGTGTCTTGTTGTCGGGTTCTCTTTCTTTGGATGCTTTCACAATGACTTCCTGTAGAAAGAAGCCCGAGAAAGCTTTATTCCTTTATAAAGCTTTATTCCTGACACAAATCCTATCGACACATCTTGCACTCACCAGCCTCGACGTCTCTACCTGGAGACAAACAGGCAGCCGTCTCCCACCCCGGGCCGGAGTAACTCCCCTCGGTGCAGGAGGAAAACAAAAGACTGCAAAACAAAAAGCTACCAATCAGATTGAATAGGAGGCGGGCTCCTACACACAGCCACAAAATAAAAAACAGACACACAAGCGAATGCATAGAAATATATTCAGGCACACACACAGACTTTAATGTGTAGCCTTTACTGTTGAGCTACTTCCAAGCACCTAACAGTTGCACTGAATGAGGTTTCCTGCCAAGAAAGCATTGTTTTGATCTCACACACATGCATGCTGGGATTGTCTGACATCAATTCACTGAGCTCAACAAATAAGTGTTTCTTTTAGCCCGAGGCTCGAGTGGGCCAGCTCACGCAGAGAAGCACGTTGTATCAGGGCATGTAGCAGTTTTGTGCTTTGTTGGAATTTGGGTGTTGGCCGGTGCAGAACGCAATAGGAGGGCGTGTGAGAATGTCCTTTTTTCATATCCAATTTTAAATTATATTTCATTTTTAAGGAAATCCCTGCCACAAAAAAAGTCAGCACTTCTGCAGCAAACGTCACTGGGTGCCTCGTTCACACACACCGTTATCTACAGACAGTATTGATAGTTGAGAGCCAGTGATCAACAGATTTCAACGTTGAGGGAATTGGTCAAATGGCCTGCGCTGTCCGCTATCTAATGGGCAGGAGGCCTCATTCACACAAATGCTACTATTGATCATTTTCATCAGGCTAACCAGCTTATAATTCATATAAACTAAAGTATAAAGCCCACTGCACTCACAATTAATAGCACATTGTAGAAAGGGGATTCAGGGAAGAAGAGTTGTCTTGTTGCATTAACAAACCAGGGTTTAATTGTACTTGAGTTCATTTACGTGCACAACACTCACTGGACCTAACACTTTTCAGGCCACAACTTTGGCACACAGGTCCAGAAGCCAGGATCGCTGCCAGATAGCAGCGCACACCAAGCTGTCTAAATATGAACTCTGTTAATCAGACTCATCTCTTGCAGCTGTGACTGCTTTTCCAATGAGCCAAATCTCTGTCTATCTACAGCCCACGTCCCCCTTTCTGATCACATCAAGAGGCTGTCCTGTGCCCTTTACTACGAACCTCGCTGAACATACCCAGGCTTTCTTGGGAAAACTTGGATCGACAGAGACGCAACTCGTGATCAGAGTTAAATGGAACTACGACACTCTTTGATTTTTGATTGATTTGATTAGTCGAGCCAGGTTTTCCGCTTTAGGTTCAACGCGCGTTCACGTGAAAGGGGCGTTTATCGCGTCATTTTACTCACCTTTACAAAATGGATAGAGCAAGAGCAGTCTATTTCACTAAAGAGGAGCAGATTGTCATAATTAACTCCCATGAGGAGTTCAAAAATCTGATAACAGCTAGGGGCAACACAACACATACTGGCTAGGGAGGCGTGCTGGCAAAAAATAGTGTAAATTCGATCGGGTAAATTCGTATAAGTGAAAGGATTCTGCATATAGTCTATAAAATAACTATACCAAATGATGAATTGTTCGCCATTAATCCCAATAGAGTGATGCTGATTTCAAAATGCATGAGCAACGTCCAACCTGCCGTGTTCTATATGGTCTTGTTCATATGTTCTCGACCGCTGTGAGGTAGCGGCGGTGACGTAGTGGATTATTAAAAGACCTGAACGCCAGCGACCGGGGTTCACATCTCGCCGGTCCATCATCATGCCTTCTACCCCCGTACTTGTGGTGCCAGCACGGTCGTGAGAACATGCATTCAAGTTCGAAATAAGTACAAAAATATGATTTCATAACCTTCAGTATATATATATATACAGTTTTCCATATGACTTGTGACTTTTTAAACTTCACACAAATGCGCCCTCCACACTCTACCACTCTCTCACGGAGACACACTGCGCAACAGCAAGCACTGTCTACATAAGGTCCAACGAGGACGATAAAGTAGCGAATACCCTCTGATGAGAACCTGTATCTCTCGTAAAGAATATTCTCAGGCAATGCCAAGGGATCGGATCTGTTCGCAAAAGACCCTCTGTCTCCGGAGAGACCCCTATATGACACGGGCTCCGAGGTTTACGGGGAAACCCACAAATGGTGACGTCATTGTCAAAGGAGGGGGCGAGGAAGCTGCGTTTATTTTTGCCCCACACTACAAGATTTTTTAATCTTATGCGATTTTTGAGTCGGATGTACACCACACACATAAAGAGAATCTCAGCCAATTTGTTGCTCTCCGATCGTAAATACAAATACATCAGATTCGAACACAAGACGAACACCACACACTATACGACAATCTAGTCCGCTAATGTCCCGCTGCAGGGCCGTGGAGGTGGAACTAGAGCGACTCGCGTCAACAGTGAAGATGGATCAGCGTCTTTTGACAGCAGTGGTTTCCGCGGTGCTTATGCTTACATAATATCAGAGAATATCCGCGTCATTTCGGCTGCGGTGCAATTAATGAATAAAGATCATAAACACGTCGGAAGAAAAAAAACATTTATTTTGACAGATGTGCCTACTTTACAACCTCGTTGATGGCGAACATTTAGAAAAACATGTAGGCCTACTTTTAATTCAGCCTTGGGTGAATTCGAAGCGTAGTGTGTTGGACTGTTTTCAAAACGGGTCTTTTATATTAAAATAAGTAATGCTGTGAGTCTGTAGCAAATCCTACATCGTTATTGTTGTAGTATTCAACCATTAGCAAGGTGACACTGATTAGCTATAGGGATGTCACGATACCAGAAATTTAGTAGTCGATACCAATACCAGTGAAATTCCACGATTCTCGATACCCAATTCGATACCACGGTCAAAAACAAAACAATAAATCCCATGTACTTTATTTATTAAAAACATTTAAACATTACAAAAAACAGTGGCACTGGCATGTAGCCTTCAAGTAATGAATAAAAATAAACCACTATTAACATTACAAAAAAAGAACAGTGGCATGTAGCGTTCAAGTAATAATAATAAAAAAAATACGCGCTGAAAGCAGGCAGTCATGCAGCT
>NC_140282.1:19628504-19638504 GCF_964030765.1 Micromesistius poutassou
CAGTGAACCCATTCCGACTCCACGCCGCAAACAGCCAGCCTCACGCCTCCCGACGCGTTCCTCAGAGACGACAGAGCGTCCACACACGGGCCGCTCATTCCTTCACAATAGAGTTGATTTTTGTTGGACATGGCTTGTGCGATCATTAATGCATGGACGTGTTCGTGCCGTACGTGTGTTGTCGAAGCGCTGTTCGAGGTGTGGGGCTTGCTAACATGTTGTAGTATATTATGCCTGCGAGGCTGAACATGAACATTATCATCATTTTTTTTCTCCACCCGAGTTGAAATGATAAATGTTTAATGGCTCTTTGGTGGAGTTTCTCAATAATGAATTAAGACACGCTGGATTGTTAAAACCTGTCTGTTTTATTGTTTGTTATGTTTTGGTTGCTTTATTGCTGAGGGGAACATTACACATGGTGTGAGAGCGAATGAGGTACTCTAATATTTTTTTCAATTTAGTTGCTATGAATGAGCCTCCATCCTGTGTGTGTGTGTGTGTGCGTGCGTGTGCATGCGCAGGATGCTTGAGCTATGTGTTTGATCAGTCTCTTTATATGCAAAGTACACAGAGAAACACACACACACAGCAGATACACTAGATACAGCTTGGAGTCAACATGATTGATATGCTCAAATGACCTCATTCTGCTCTATAGTCCATTTCTTCTGCATGGCGTTAAGAGTTTCTAGTTTTAATGGATAATAAAATCTATTCTCTCCTGCTTCACAGAGCTGGGTTGCAATGTTCTCTCCATGAATCAAACAGAATCCCATCAGACTTTCAGACATTGAAGCCAATTCCCCAGAGAAAGATGAACCCATGCACCTGTACCGGTATAGTATCCGTCATATCGATGGACACACTCGCCAAGATCCTCTGATGAAACACAAGAATACACTTCTCCCTCGCAACAGAGAAAGGAAGAAAGAGATGGTTTTCAGAGCAGATGTTACGGAACACCGCTGCTTCTCTCTTCACCTCCCACAGGTGGCACAGGTTGCTTGCTGCGCGCGTGGCTTTGTGCGTGGCCCCATTTTGTCGGACTTTGGGCTTCTTTGTGCACACGTCAGTACATGCAGAAGAGTGGATTCACTGTGTGTTTGTTGGAACAACACATGAGCATTGAAATGATCTCACTCATGGCTGCCCAGGATGTCTGACTTCATTCCTCCTGAAGAATGGACCCATTTGAAAACCACAACAGTTGACAAATTCTTTAACGTCCATATTCAAAATGAAAAGAGTAAACCGGGATGAATGGTAGATTGGATGGAAGGAGTGTTGTGCCGTGATTCCACTAGACAGAAGTGGTGCTTAAAACAATATCAAACATGAAAAAGAATAAGAGGATACAAATAAATGATGTAGATATAAGAAGCCGCAGCATTCTTAATCTCCTTGTGTGTTTGGAGGTGAGCCATACCTTCCTCCAGCCCTCGTCTCTCTGATGTTACTCTCTGCAGATCCGTCTGGCCTCTAGCCTATTGAAAGCCCCTTCCACCAATTAATAAAAGATAGGTCCAATCAGCACTCAGGGAGGGGAGTTTCACTTCATGATTTAATCATCTGAAATAGACAGAATAACAATGTTAAAAGATTAATAGAAATCAGTGTTTTTTCTTACTTTGGAATTAGCAAGGAACAGAGCAGGGTCTAAGAATTGCCTTAAGGTTACTTTACTCAAAGTTACTTTGTTCAACTTGAACAAAGTAACTTTGTTCACCTTGAACAAATTAAGGCCATTCCCATATTTGGAAATCAATTGCTGCCCAGTCAATGTGACCCCGACCTAAACAACAGAAAGGGTTGTTTTGTAACCAAACAAAACCCACACGAGTGTTTTCTGGTCGAGGAGGTTGACCAGACCAGCACAAGGTCACGTATTTCAAATTCCAACACAAAATGAATGACAACTTTTTTATTCTCATTGGTAAATGCTTATTTTAAATATAACGCTCATATGGGTCGTTTTTTATCATATTGACGAACAAACGATTCTGTCTTTGAGGTTGGAGATCATGTTGGCCCAGCTAAGGCCAGACTGATATCCATTGCAAACCGCTAGATTGAATATCTGGATGGTCTCACGAGGCTAGACCATCTCGACCACAGCCCTCAACACACCCACCGCTCCCCTCACTCTAGCCTCACTCACACACACGTGGACACAATTAGCACTCCCAAGTTAACAAATATGCACTGGAAATATTATGCGTGTAACATTTCCTGTTTAGCCAGTGAATTAAGCATGCATATAAAACAATCAAAATCAACCCCAAATACAACCTTCCGATAAGAAAAAAAGAAGAAGAAATGAATGAGTATAGATGGAGGTGTGTGTGTGCTTGTGTTAGCACGCGCATGTGTGTGCGCGTGCGTGCGTGCGTGTGCGCGTGCGTGCGTGCGTGCGTGCGTGCGTGCGTGCGTGCGTGCGTGCGCGTGTGCGTGCGTGCGTGCGTGCGTGCGTGCGTGCGTGCGTGTGCGCGTGCGTGCGTGCGTGCGTGCGCGTGTGTGCGCGTGCGTGTGTGCGTGGAGCAGCCAGATGGAGGAACAGCAGGTGAGCAGGGAGTCTCCTGCCGTCAGGACTCCGGCGTGACGTTCCCTGACAGACCAGGGAACGCCGGTACTGAGACCAACGCAGCCCTCACTCTGCCCGTTAGCACAGACCCCCAGCTCGTTGGGGGGGGGGGGGGGGGGGGGGTTCGGCAAATCGAGAGTCTGAGAGGACGTTTTCTCTGAGAGTTAAAAAAAAAAAAGTTTTATTATATATTTTTCACTTATTTTTATTTATGTACATATTTTTGTCCTGATGCAAAAAGAAAGAGACGCAGCATAGGTGGTGTGCTTCCACCCACTGGTGCGTGGCGTGCACCAGTGGCGTGCACCAGTGGGTGGATATTGGCTCTGAGCCGCTCCCATCCTCCGTGGATGGAGCGGCACTCGGATGCTCAACACGGCCACAACAGGAGGCAGGACCTTGAGGGAGTCGAGTGTCATCCTTCCTGAAAGGCTTACAGAAGTAGACAGTGAGAGGTGTGCGGTGCCAGAACCAGCCTACCCTGTATCCTCTCTGATCTATGACCTAAGACAATTCTTGTCAAATCATTGGAAGTCTGACCAAACAGACATGACAAAAGTTTTGTCGAGCCAAAGTAAAAAGGCATGTTTTTATAATCACAATTAAATTGTGGAATGGCTGCACACAGTTCTATTTAAAAGACATTGAGTAACCCATTAAGCCTAACGGCGAGTGCCACCTCTTTTGGAGATTAGAATAAAACTATCAGTGGCGTGGTAACAATGGACTGAACACTTGTCTGTGAGCAGAGCCCTTCCCCAGTGGGAGCTGGTCGGTAGGAAGGAAGCTTTTCTTCTTGCTGACCAGAAGAGGGCCCAACAGCTTGGACATGGGACTTGTACTCCAGGGAAACGTTTAACAGACGTGGAGCCCTATCTTGCACCCGGCGCAATTGACTTTCTACACCGACGCAGAATGTATCGGTGCTAGTTTGCACCCGGCATAAAGCTGATTTTCCCCCGGAGCAAACTCGCGCTACTACACTTGCGCCCTGGGAGGCGTGTCGGCGAAAAGCAGAGGCGTGTTCCGGCACAAATGATACTTGTTGCTATTTTAGTGATCCAAAAAGCAATTACACCACTGACCGGCAAATAACTGAATGAATAGTCTAAATGCATTAGCGGATAGCGCAGTTGGTGTTGCTATTTTGCGTGCCATGGCAGGTCGGAACTGCAACATAAGCTTACACACACATAGACTATACACAGCACAAACATGCAAATGATTAGCCTAATTGAAATATCATGATGTCAAAGATTGTTCAAAGATTGCTCATATGTGTGAAACTGCATAGAAATAGCATGTGGGTTGTGGAAACTTTTTTTCCATAGGGGCTGCATGAATGAACACTGTAGTAATATGCCATGTGTTAAAATAATAATTAGGATTGATGAGTATTTCATCGTGAGAACACATAGTTGTACCGTGAGTGAGAAGAATTAATGAATGTGGGTGATGTTTGGTGTAACAATATGTGTGCACCCATCTGTTTAAACACAAGCTGGGACACATGCATATTATGAACACAAGTCGATAACGATAATGTATACAATACTGATAACAAACTATTTGTTAATGCATTGGCGCATATCGTTAAATTGGCCCACAGTTGCGGCCACAGGACCGCATATCATATACTATGTTCTCTTTGCCGAAATTTACATGATGACTCATGATGGTAGAGAATTGTGAAGATTGCTGTCCCCTCAATGGACCTGAGCCCGGGGCTCATGTACACACACACCGACCCCCTCCAACACACACAGCCCTATGCGTCCCCCCCAGATGCCACAGGGGGAATTAGGCCTAATGAATTGAGTCGTGTGGAGCATATTACTGGAGCCAAACAATGCAGAGTGTGCCACAGCTGATAACACTCCTTATGCACCTTAATGCTTCCCTTTGCATACGTGTTTATGTTTGTGTGTGTGTGTCTGTGTGTCTGTGTGTGTGTCTTTGTGTCTGTGTGTATGAGTGTGCACGACACGTGTGTCCACTTGCCCAGCATAGGCGAAGGGGCCACATGTCCCTTATTTAACCCAAATTGGGTACTTAGGTTTTATTTACAGACTGGCCACCACTGTGACCTCTAATCCTTCGCTAAACATTGGCCCATGAAAACTATTGTTGTTCCTCACTAGCATGATGAAGGATAAATCATTGATTGGCAATCGGCTGCATTGGTCTGGATCTACTTACAGGTATGTAGCTTTCCCATTAGCCGAGGTACAGCTAGAGTCCGCCTGGCGCCATGTGCTGTGTTCACAACGCGGGTTGGGAGCACGGTTCTGATTTGCATATCTATTACTTTGGGCAGTGTGCATTGCTCTCTGCTTTGTTAATAGTGCAACTGTAGCTCCGATGAGCTGGGAGAAGACTCCCTAGCACTGCGCTAGCTGCTACCGTCTGGGTCTCTGGGCTGCACGCCGACCACAGACGTGACGTTGTCTGGAGAACCCAGCCGACAAGGTTCAGGCCATTTTAAATGAGTGGACCCGCAGTAATGGAAAAGCAGCATTAATTATACTGCTGTTCGCTTAAATCATCTCCATGGGAGAGTGGGGATACGGTGGAATGACTTCAAATGTAGTTGCCAGCTGGATACATATAATATATAATTTATCCTATTCTATTTGTGTAATGGTGGTTTTTCCAGGTACCACTTGATCTCAAGAAATCCAGGTCACTCAGCCATCCCCTCAGAAAACTTAATTCACTCATTTGCATTGGACTCCACTTAGTCCAATGAGTAGACTTAATTGCACGCTATTTATTCCAGGGCTCACTGATGAGCAAATGGACCCGGCCGGACAGAATTAATCCAATTCAACAAATGATTCATTATGTATGAAGGCAGGGACACACTTGACTGTGACCCACGCCTAATGACTGGACCCATCAACCTCTGCACGGTGATTGTGTCTGTGATTGAGAAAATGATATACATGAGGACGATTGATATTAAAGGGTTAGCCGAGACACGGAGCTGTTCCTTAGCTGAGGAAAGGCTAATGAGGACGGAGCTGAGAGCACACAGCGTGTTTCAGATCACAGCCACTCGGGTTAGGGGAAAACTTGAAGAAGTCTAACATTAAAGGTGTCATTGCATAGTTTGTTCATTAATTTTGCGTTGGTCAATAGTAGGAATGCCCTGTGACACACTGTTCTGGTGTGGTGGTGTGGTGGAGGAGGTGGGCGGGGATAGAGAGAGAGAGAGAGAGAGAGAGAGAGAGAGAGAGAGAGAGAGAGAGAGAGAGAGAGAGAGAGAGAGAGAGAGAGAGAGAGAGAGAGAGAGAGAGAGAGAGAGACTGGGCTCCTTGTGGGTTTCTGGTTGATTGAATACAGAAAGAAGAGCCGCCGCGGGGCAGAGCTCAGCTCAGCTCCGGCCGCCGCGATGCCCCGAGGCGGCTCTTCTTTCTGTATTCAATCGCCGTGCCCGCGGGAGGGCACCGCCGGAGTCCGGGAGCTCGGCCGGGGCACGGCGACCGGGGCACGGCCGCCGGGGGGACCGCGACCGCGGGGACCGGCCGCCGTGCGCCGCGCCCGGGAGCTCAGCTCCGGCCGCCGCGGTGCCCCGAGACGGCCCTTCTTTCTGTTTTCAATCGCCGTGCCCGAGCCACATACATGTTGAGATAGTGGTTATGTCCGATCCATCCCATTTCTTCCTCAACTCGTGTTTCTTGGCCAAGAGATGCAACGTTGATTTGTTATCGCCACAAATAGCACATGTACAAACTCCATCCTGTCTCCCCGTGGGCCGTCACAAGCCAAGGTGGGCGAGGCCATGCGTACTAATTCACCAACTGACGTCAGTCGGTGAGGCTTTTCTGATTCGATTGTTTATGTGTCTATTTTCTTTCATTTGCTAATGAAGGCAATCGAGGTAGGAGAACATTTTCACGTTCAGTGTGCATATGCAACTCCAAGTGACCTATCGTATTTCAAAAGGAACAAGTACTAAACGGTTTCTCGGGGAATGAGACCTTTAAGAACAAAAGCATAAATGGACATCTCAAAGGTTTCCATTTTGTATTTGTTCCAACAGATCCCAATGGTGTTGCTAGCGACACCCAGTACGTAACATTCCTAATGCAGAAGATGCAAGGGCTTTCATCAGTAGGCCATAGGCTCACCTATTGAGTTTAGGAATAGTGAATGTGTATTCAATTCAATTTCAACTTCAATTCAATTCAATTCAATTGTATTTGAATAGCCCTTAATCACAGGTACAGTCTCAAAGGGCTAAACAGGCCATATATTTATGACACCCCCCTGACCCTAGACCCTATTCACTGTGTATCTACATGAAAAGATTTCAGGTCACCACTTTAAAATATCCACCTTTATTGTGTTGTTGTTTTCTTTGTTCAATTCAAACAATATCACAACTAAGGAACATTCCACGACAAAATCATGTTGTGTAACAATACATGTTACAAATGTATAACTTGTGTATAACATCACAACATCAGGAGAAATCCAGATATTAATTAATATTTGGTTTAGTAAGGACATGTCATTTAGTCCAATTACTTTGTCTAGAATTTTACTCAACATGATTCCTAAATACTTCATCCGACTGAGAGACATCTGAATATGTACCTGCGTGATGTGTAAATAACAGAGATTCAATATTGGCATGGCCCTGGACTTTCTACCAATTATTTTGTGTCCAGACAACTTTGAGTATAATTGGGGTTCAAAATTTAATAGGATCTTGTTAGTTTTAATGTACATTTTTTTGACTCTCTTTGACTATACCCTTGAGGTGACTTCTATAAACACAGTAGTTTAAAAGTAAACAAGGTTTAAAAGTATTTTAAGATGCAAATGCTTGTTTCATGATGCTAGCAATGATATCAATTTGTGATATGTCACACACACACACACACACACACACACACACACACACACACACACACACACACACACACACACACACACACACACACACACACACACACACACACACACACACACACACACACACACACACCATTCAAATGTTCACCTATCTAATGCTATATTCATGAGATATTACTGAACCCAAGCGTGATATTCCAATAAATTGACAAATGTATAATATATTCTGTGAATCTGTGAATCATTAATGGAAATTTCCATTCCATTGATGAATGACTATCATTCCTTAATTAAATTATATGTTGAGAAAGCCCCGGCAACTGACTTTATGAGAGCAGGATAATATGCTTTTGTGGCCATGCACATTTTTATCCAGAAAGATAAAAGGCACGGTCTAATTGGAGTGTTGATGGGTACAGTACAATGTCTCCTCCCTCCTCCTCCAGCTCTGTCATTTAGAGAAAGGCCCAGAGTTTTGAACCGCTTTAATTGAAATCTTATGTAAAAAAAAAAATAGATACTAATGAAAAAAAAAAGAAATTCTTAATAGCTTTCGCCTTAGCACTCAACCAATCATGGAGATAGCGGCGCAGAATGACATGGGTAATTATTTCTGAGTTTAACTCAGCAGAGAGAGAGAGAGAGAGAGAGAGAGAGAACGACAGGGAGAGTTGTCCTTGTTCTTTACTAAGAAGCTGGGGTGAAATAATTCATGCTTGATTGGCTCTGGGCAGGCTGCCGCCATAGGTGGCATTCTGCTAATCAATGCTTATGTGTTGATAAGTGTCAGGCACCGAGCTGATTGGAAGTGAGGTTTACTCTACACGCCTCCACGGAGGATGCTATGGGACACTCTGGCTCTATTTCTTACAGGGCCCCGCTAAGATGAAGGGATGCGATCTGTATCAGGATGTGTAACGTAATCACCACAAGAGAGGGTAAAGTAGCCCACTAATGCAGGTAATGTATGCAAATGACAGCGTGGGCTGCATGGAGAGGAGCAGCCGGGGCCTCTTATAGACACACAGCTGGACCTTGTGTGTTCCCCCACAGGGCCCTGGTGGGGTTCAAGGGCCCCGGAGGCTGATTGGCGGTTGATATGTGTGGGGGTGGGGTGATGGTGATGCACATAATGTGTGTATACTGACACTCCATCACAACTGGCCCCTTGAGTTTTAGGCATAGGTTCTCCTGGAATGCCCTCCGTTTATGTTATTTACTCCCTAAGCCGATTGCGCGATTATGTCCCTAATGCCGATAGAAGGGAGGAGGCTTACACTCCATCTATGAAATACGGAGTAGGCCCCGCCCCCTGTGTTAGCACCCATCTCATCAATCTACCTCCCTCAGATCAGATCACATGTTGATGTTTCAGCACTGAAAGGGTGCAGCAGAGGACAAAGTGTTTCCATAAATATTGGAACAATCAGCAAGAGGGAGATGGTCTTGGAAGGAGCTAAGAAACAATTATATTTAAAAAGGCAGAAATGTTCACCAGGCATCAGGGACTGAAGCTTTTTGGGCATTGATAACTGAAGCGATACGAAGAAAGAGATAATTGTCCTCTGTCAATATGCTATTTTCAAAATAAAGTGACCCCAAACAAAACAGCATATGCTTGTCTCTCTCCCGCTCTCCGCACTATAGCTCTCCCCCCCCCCCCCCCCCCCGCCCCACCCTCCAAACACTGGCAATTAGCAGGAAAACCATTGCTAGGCCTATATTAAGCCGGTTGCCAAGGCTATTCTCAGAAATGCAATAAACCGTAAACAAGTAAAAATGAAAAACAAAGGTAAAGACTAATCATTTAAAAACACTGATAAGCTCTAAATTGACAATGCTTTATAAGCAATGTAAAAGTTGTCCTGTTTTGCTTTCTGGTTGTTTTAACCAACCAGCTTACAAAAGGCGGATAGGTTTTCAATGCTTATGGCTACACAACGACAGCAATTAAATTAAATGTTACTTCCGGTCAAATTGGAATTTAATTTAGAGGGAAAATCATTTTGTTTTTAAATCTCAGCTTTTGATGCACCTCCCCGGGGGATAATTAAGATGACTTCCTTTAATGTTACGTTTAAATGTGTTTTTCCACTGACATTTATGTGCACATGCACCAGCAGTAGCGCTGTAACCAGCACCTCGGTGAATCCACCCCCTGACGGCTCCCCTGGTCCATCAAGACAAACACACCCTGGGCGCTGGTTACCCACCCAGCAGATGGGTTCTGTAGGTAGATACTGGAGGCCTAACTGTAGTCACCTGACGGCTGGCCTTTCAGCTGATGGCTATGTTGTCCAATTATAAACACCCACAGAAACATATTTACCCAGCTACATGTGTGAATGAATAGAGATGTACTTCTCATTATTTGTGACCCTATTCTTTCATGCTAGATGCAGAGATACACACACACACACAAATGCGCGATCATGCACATACGCATACACATAACCGCATCATGCACAGGCCCGTGAGTTCAGGAGGTCCGGGTATGAAGAAGGGTTATATTTTCTAGAATATTTTCTAGAAAAGTGTTTCTAGCTTAGTGCC
>NC_140282.1:19642230-19682230 GCF_964030765.1 Micromesistius poutassou
CGAGGTGGCAGATGGCTGTATATTGGGAGATGACATTAATTAATGTTGAGTGACTGGACTGATCTCCGTTCCTTTCTGCCTCATTTCATCGCCCCCCCTCCCGCCATCTTAAGCAGCACAACCCTGTCTCCCTGCCAACGCAAGCCCCTCCCCCTTAAAACTCCAACTACCCAGCCATAACCCCGACCCCATCATAACCTGAATGGCCCCTTTCAGGATCTCAGACAGTCGTATTTATTGAAATAGGTTTATTTTGCAGAGAAGTTTTGATCTGGAATAAGGTCGCATTGCACACAATACAGATACTGTAAGTGTCGCTGGAGGAATGAAAAAAACTTTAAATCATCGTCCTAATAACCTTAAGGCCACCTTTTATAATGGCAAGATCATTCTCGAAAATAGGGCAACAAATATAACCAAATTCATCCTTGCAAAACAACTAATAATAAAAACATTTGACTTGGTTATGGCACACGAGGCTGAGCTCCTACTGTTCTCCGGCAGAAGCCTACTGGGTGGAAACGAGGCGCTCCCGTTCCCGTCGGGCTGTAATTAGTCTAGTTGGAGTGATGCTGAGCCAGAGGCCTTCATCTGAGATACTGCACACTGATCCTCAGAGAAATAAAGCTCCCTCTTCCCCTCTTTCTCTTTCTTTCACTTTCTTGTTCTTCCTCCCTGCCTCTGTCTGTCTCGCTCCCTCTTTCCAAGTCCAAGTAACATTTTCCACGTTCCTCTCTTCCGTCTTTTGTTCTTTCTTCTTGTTCTTTTTATTGTTTGTTCTTTCTATTTCTATCCCTCTTTCTCTTTGTCTGGCGTGAACTCTTTGTTTGTGTTGTTTTTCTCCTGTTAACGCTGATTTGAATACACTTCCAGGGAAGTATGAATTATTGATGACGCTGCAGACTTGTACCCGGCGCGGTAGCGTCCCGTTAATCAGGCCCTGCAGTGAGTTACTCTTATCTATTAATGAGCCAATGGGAAACAACACAACAAATCATTAGCCTCTCCGCTTTGCCGTCATCACTCTTCATCTTCCTATGCAATTGATAGATTGTTCTAAACATCAACATGCTCGTGACACGATTGGATGGGGTCCATATACACAAACAGAATGGAGACACAGGCTGCTACTTCAATGAGAGTAGATGAGAGAAGACCTGCGATGCCATCCAAGGGAAGGGAAAGTGAGATTAAAATAGGTCCAAGACATCAGCACTCTACTGTGCTGTAATGGTTTTCCATTTCACTCCACACCTCCCTCCTGTTGGTTTAATGATGTCAAGTGTGTGTCTACAATAGTCTAACCATGTGGAATCCAAATGAGTCGACCAAAGCTACTTTCACACCATCAAGGGACACTGTCACAAATCACATTTTGTGTAATGTGTAAACAGTTTTTTCTGCATTTGGATTGAAAAGATGTAACCCAAACATTAAAATGAAGAGAAGTTTCTTCACTCCATGAAAGGGCGCCTGGACTGAGGGGGACAGGGGACTCTGAACCTTCCACTATTCCTGACTTCTCCCACAAGTTGAAAAGCACCATATTGCCACAAATGCCCCTATATTCTAATACATGTACACAATACATACTTGAAAAGTAACTTTATTCGCATGCTAGTTTAGCATTTCATTTATCAGCTGACAAGATGCAAACAGGTGGACATTTTAGTTAAGGTAGCAGTATTTGCAAAACTATAACTTTACTGTCTAGAGTTAGGCTGCTGTTTACAAAGCCTACCCCATTCGCCAAATTACATTTTTTGAAAATAAATTGCTTAGTACTTTCATTGTTGTTCATTTTCTGTTGATCTCTCTCTCGGATCCCTCGCCTTGATCGTTGGCCTGATGAAATCAATGCATACCTCATTTAGATGACAAAATGATACTATTACATGTCGATTTATTTCGAAAATATGGAGAACCCATCGTCAAAGGAAGTGAATATTTGTATAATTTGACAGAGTGAAACAACTTCATGTAGCATAAAATCCAAACTCTTGTACTTCACTTGCCAGGGTAGCTTTAATAGAAATGCTCGTCATGTATGAAGATGAATACATGACCTGATCTATTCTGCACACATTCATTCATTCATTTGTTCACGCTTGTTTACTTACTTAATATCTTTGCCTAAATTTTTTTAACTTAAGCCCTTTTCGCCATGGTCACTGACCATTGTGAATCGTGGCATGATAAATATGAAGAATGTTCCAATGATAACATATTACCCAATGATTTACTCTTACTTTGAAAATGACACATTATTATACATTATTATAGATATCTAAAAAATGAAAGACGACCTACATCGTGTGTCCTCAGATTCACAGATAAGTGGTGGAAGGTATCCATGATATGAATAATGTCTGCAGGGCTGGTAGCTAGATTCCCCAATAAGCATTGGTACGCATTGATATTTAACGGTGCACAGGTGGACAAAAATCTGTATGTACGGGTTCTCGGCCCCTAGTGAGTACCAGTCCCATTCAAGGACTGAACACAAGAAAAACAAATGCATTAGATAGAGAGGAAGTAAAGAGGAAGAACATTTAGTTTTTGTTCCAATACAAATGATTGTGGTGGCGCTGACCCCCATGTGGACACTTTGATACGACAGACTGCTGAAGTTAGCGCCCAGACACAAGCCCTCCAGAGGCCTGATCCATCTTCCCAGAAACAATTAGACTTTAGCTAATGGAGTTGCCCGGTAGGGAAATTCTTACTGGAAGCACACAGTCGTGGAAATATATTTTCTTCTTTTTAGATGTTAATGTACCCAAGTTAAATGGTTTGTGTCATGTATTTCATTAAGCATTTTGTGGACTGGTGTTGAATTTATTTAAATACAGCTATTTTTAGAACTACAGCTCAGCTTAGTTTACAACTTAGTCGCATCAGATTCCAGATGATGGTACTGGCATACAAGGCGGTCGATGGAACTGCCCCTGCCTCCCTCCAAGCCTTGGTCAAACCACACACCCCAGCTCGACCCCTCCGCTCAGCTACCTCAGCTGGACGTCTGGTACCGCCATCACTAAGAGCAACCAAAGGTCAATCAGCTATATCTATCTTGGGACCACAGTGGTGGAACAAGCTCCCTGCTGATGTCAGGACCGCAGAGTCGCTCACCAGTTTCCGCAAACGACTCAAAACCCACCTGTTCAGAGTTCACCTGGACTCTACATAGCCATTCAGTCCCTTATTTGTCTGTTGCACTATTGTTTGTTGTACGTCCTGGCACTTGATGAACGCACTTAATACAGGTTGTATTCATTCATTGTACTTAATTGTGTAGCATGTACTTAATTGTGCTGTGCATGCATGTTGTGTAGCATGTACTTAGTTGTGTAGCATCTGCAGTAGCTAGCTATCACTGCTGTGTACGGGGAATGGGGTCAGCCTGGCGATTGTTAGTACTTGCACTTGGTTCTATGAACGTCTCTACTGTACCAACGGCAATATATTGTTTCACTTCTTATGACAAATATACTTATTGTAAGTCGCTTTGGATAAAAGAGTCTGCTAAATGCCCTAAATGTAAATGTAAATGTAGTTCCACAGCCATCGATTGTCTCCTTGCCACACATTGAGGAAAGAGTCTATTGATTCACATTTCACTGCCTGCCCCTTATAGCTAATAGCTAATGCAAACCTGTGCTGTGTGTGTGTGTGTGTGTGTGTGTGTGTGTGTGTGTGTGTGTGTGTGTGTGTGTGTGTGTGTGTGTGTGTGTGTGTGTGTGTGTGTGTGTGTGTGTGTGTGTGTGTGGTGGGCATTAGGGTGTGCAGTAATCTGACCTTAATCCATTTACTACAAATAAACAATTTATGTAAAGGTGTACTCTGTCTACCTAATTACTCAATCATGATGATTATTCTGTCGGAAGTTATGGCCAACTATCCCTTATGGCCAGGATGTTTTAGGGCTAGCCAAACATTTCTTCATATGATTTGGTCAGATTCAGGTGAATATTAAAGATAGAGTCATGTTTAAAGATTCTGATTAAAGGACTGTATATTTGTTGTGAGGGTTCAGCATGTATTGACTAGCCCTGGGGTATCAGATAAATTGCTTGTGTATAAGATATAGTGTACTCTATTACTGCATGATATTGTATTTACTTAGACATTTCCTTGATGTTGTTTTTGTGTGATGTGTTATGCTGTACATGGACCCCAGAAAGAGTGAAGTTTACTACAGCATTTTCAGTTAATCAGAATCCTTTAATAAACAAATCACTGTTTTGTGCCAGGGCTACATATAAAAGTTAAAAACACTAACTCTAGCACTAAGGGCAGGCCAGAACAACAGACTTTCTGAGTACAAGCACTATTGAACGCAACAATCGACTTTTTCTGGCTTTCTAAAACAAACAACCAAAAACAATGTTAATTGGTTTCTTTTAACTTGATTTCCACCTCCTTCCATTTTAAGGCAATACAATGGGCCTTTAACGACAATTTGTACATTCAGAGGATTGCCTGAAACTGAGGAGAATAGTGCGTAAGTGTTGCGTGTCTGTGTGGCCATGTTTGTATGTATCAGTTCCCAGTGTGCAGAGATTATAAAGACATGGAATGGGACAAGAAATGTGGGGAAGAATTAGACAAACAATGAAAAAAAAAAAAAAAAAGAGTGGAAGGAGACCAAATGGAGGAAGAGGAGGGGGTGTTGATGACTAACTCGTTACTAGTCTTTGGTAATAGTGCAAAACACTAATTTGTCTCCACATACAAAAGTGAAATGGAAAGATCCAATCTGAAATGGCTTTGAAGCTTAGATGATCTTGGGGAGCTGCTGGGGAATTGATTGTTATTTTTGCTGAAAAATTGAACAAAGAAGAAATAAAAGGTAACGCTTTATATTAAGGGAACGTGTATAGCAAACACAGTGGGGAGAAAAACACAATGAAATTGATTTCTAATCCAGTCAAATCTTTTCTTGTTCATCTACAGATTTGTTCTTTAAATGTGAAGGCGGACGATGGCGGTGCAATAGTTTGCACAAGAACGTTTCTGCTCACCCTCTATCTCGACCAAGCATTTGCAAGATTAGCTGAATCTTCATTTTCTAATCACTAACTCGACATATATGTAATGTAAAGCTTGAGCCCTTACATCTTCCATATAACATTTTCCATCTGTAATTTATCTCTCAAGATATAATTTGTGAATACTCCTTATCATTAAATTAATATGATAATATGAAATTGTCAACACTGTTTGTTCAAACACTAGTGGAACAACAGTAGCTGGTAGACACATCACACATCCCTGCATCAATCAAATTATTTAGGGGGCAGATTGATTCCCTGTTGATATTTGAAGGTCACAAGTGAGAATATTTGACTGATCGCAGTTCCAGGGACTGCTGCATTGTCGTTGATAGCAGCGAGAGCAAAAAAATAAAACTTGTTGTCCTAGTCAGATGACCAGCTGCCATTTTGTGTAAAAGCATGCTAGCTGTGGGTTGTTGAATGGCGTGAATGCTACACTGTGGTGGATTTGCGTCTTTGTGTGTGTTAGTGGGTGTGTGTGTTGTTTTCTTTATATGTGCACGTGTTTGTGCATTTACATACATCACACCACCACTTTGTACGTGTGTGTGTGTGTGTGTGTGTGTGTGTGTGTGTGTGTGTGTGTGTTTTTTGAAGGTTGAGTGATGTTCTCTGAAGTGTTTTTGGGACCTATACAGTCAGGTCTTGGCTAGTAGAGGATTACTCCAGAGTTTATCTCCTTCTAACACACATTGACCTTCAACCACTTTCACACCCAGCTAATTGCTGGCTCTGCTACTGTAGTGACTTTAAAGAAGGGAAGAGTGTGCCATAGTCTGACTGTATTGATATAATTTAGTTTTCGTTCTCCACCTGTCCACCAGATCACCTCAGACTTTTCCCTCACTCGCAGGTTGTGCTTGGCGGACACAAAGTAACAAGTCAAAACTAAATTAAGCATGCACTGATCTGTGAGAAGTTCTCAACTGCAGATTATTCTGACATTTGTATTTTTTTTTAATTGATTTTATTATTATCATTAATAGTAGCCCATAGATACATCACCCTTCCCTAGATCAATCAAATTATTTAGGGGGCAGATTGATTCCCTATTGATATTTGAAGGTCACAACAAGTGAGAATATTTGACCGATCGCAGTTCCAGGGATTGCTGCATTGTCATTGATAGCAGCGAGAGCAAAAAAATAAAACTAAGCGTCCTTGTCAATCCTACCTGCACCACATTCCCTCATTAGCCTCTCCCCATATATACCAGTTCTCTTCCTTCGTTCCCTTGTCCATTGTTGTCTCTGTAGTTATTAGTCTTTTCCAAGCCAGTTTGTGGAACTGAGATTCTTTGAGTTTTCTTTATTAAATGCCTTTTTTTTTTTTGGTCTCATCTGCATTTGGATCCTATCCCATTTTGTTCCTGCTACTCCGTCAGTACTGGCCGTGACAGTGTGTACGCGTGGGAGTGTGTCATCCCAAACTTATATTTAGGTGTTTGCATTGTTCAGGTGCGTCTGGGTGAGTTGTTTGTGCTCATGGCTGATTCCCCGTATGAGTGTGCTTCAGCTGTTTGTGGCTGGCTGGCTTTTCAAGTGAGTGAGTAACTGAGAGAGTTCCATCTCTAACAATTATTCCACTTAACCCTGGTCTGCCTCCCAGCCCTTCTCTGGAGGAGCAGTACTCCACCATGCAGATCTGGCTGTTTTCAGACCCACCTCCGCCCTGTCTGTCTGCTTCCTCCTCTCCCCTCCTCATTATTCTCCCTCACCCTCTCGTCCACCCCAATACATAAGTTTGTTTTTTTGAGGTGCGTTAGTCATGTGTCTTTCTGTCACACACTAGCACCAGTTTCTGTATGTACATGTGTGTGTGTGTTCGTGCGCATGTGTCATCTGTTTAGGTAAATAACAAGGGCAAGGCTTGGAATTGATTTAATTATTTTCCAAAGCAGTCTAGAGATGGCCGCGTTTTTTGAATGAATCCATAGTTTCAACAGAATTAATGCAACCGATGACTCACTAAAATAATAAAATCATGTTCATTATATTACCTGATGAATACCAAAGAGGATATAACCATTGTCATTTCCTCATCTGTGGAGATGAGCCTCTCGGCTCACTCCCACTTCAGGATGTGGGCTACTGGATTGGTTGAGGAGGTCACACGACTACAGCCAGCACCATGGTTTGCATGAAATTTTGGAATATTTATTTATAGTTCTTACTCAAAAATGAAGTGGCCAAGCCAAACAAAAATACTTAGAGAAACAAAAACAAAATCACCTCGAGGGTTGTTCACTAGTCCTAGGTCTGCAGGAAAGCATCGTGATACATACACCTCCTCACAACAAGCGATCCTCCCGGGTTCCCCTGCAGGCACGAACACAGGGCTTAAATAAAGCCATTCAATTAACTCCATTGGGAGATACCATTAGCATAGGGGTGCATAGGGGTCCATGTACAATGCTACGTTCACCTTAACATTGTTAAACGTTTGTACACACTTTGCTCTTCTACTACTCATGTCTCAAATGATGATTATGTACATTACTATGAAAAAAAGATAACACCCCATAATAATTACCCTCTAGCACTAACAATTCCCCCCCCCTTACAACCGTCATCTTCCTGCATCCCAATCAGGCAATTAAGTGATTCCAGGTGCTCGCGTTGCCTGGGATTGGAAATGCTTGAGGGGACCAGGAAGTGAGTGAGGACTGTCAGTGTTTAGCCGTTTCTCAATTCGTGTTCTCGTGTGTTCTCGTGTACTTGCGTTCTCGATAAACGTCATCAGTGGTAGCCCAAGCACTGTTCCAATTCCAAGTACGCGAGTACGCGAGTACTGTCGTAAAACCTGTGTGTGTTCTCGATGCGTTCTCGATGAGGCCGTTCTACCGAGGATGCATCGGAGGTGACTCGTGTGGACTTGGGACCGTTAAATATCCCAGAATGCATCATCGAGTCCGCTGCTGTTCCAGTTGCAGAGTGCATACTCGCGTTCTCGGAAGTCTGTACTTGAAAGTCCGGACTTGCCAAGTACGTACTTCCAAGTCCGCGAGTACGTAGTCCGCGTACTTGGTATTGAGAAACGGCTTTTGTTTATGTCGTGCAAAATGTATGGATTAACGGCAGGGAATGGGTTATGGAGCAGATCGGCTGGTACCTAACCGATTGCTAGGATGTGTAGATGAGTTACCAAAGTTTTGTAGGATGTGATCATTAATGTTTTAATGACAAGACGCGGTTGCCGGCACTGCTGCTGGTGTCATTACCAGATGTGTGAATGCGTGTGTGCGTGTTGATCAGTTAAATGTTGTGGGTAGCAGATGTATACGTGAAAAGGAGGGCTGCCTTTTCACGTCATCACACACCTCATCACACAAACTTGGTATAGTGACTTCCTGTACTTTGGTGTCATTCTCACCGCAGGCCGCTGACTGTTGGTGTTCCCGCAGTGTTTCTGGAATGCACCTGACTCATTATGATACCGGCTAAATTGAACGAGGCTCACTCCATCATCACTATTTCATAACGTGAATGTACCTGCTTTAATATGTATGGGAGGTAAAAGCAAACTGTGGCACGGCGATATTATTTAATGCTCTCCTCCAGATGTTGTAAAACATTGTGGTACGATTAGCACACTCCGGCTGTAGCTAAACGTAATAATCCTTTTATGAAGCCAATGCATCAGCGCTTCAGTGTTACAGCACATTAAAACCCACAGCTAGTGGCGAAACATATGCTTCATTTACATACGTAATAGAGTAATTGAGACACTGGGAAAATCACAATGATGTAAGTTATCCCCTGCACATTCTAATGTCCCACAATTACACCAAAGAAAAGCACAGCGAGCCAACTATCCAGTTGACGGTAACCTTTAATGTGCTGTCCACAGGCATACTCTCGTCATCCAGCGAGGATCAAATGGTCACTTTCACTTCATTATTATTCCTTGCGGACCCCCAGCTGTGATTACTTTCTGTTTCCCGGGCGACTCCTGGCGATTGCTGAATGTCTACCCGAAAGGCCAGCACGTCTCGTCCATTTAGGACAACCATAACACATGGTCCCGCGGCGCTCGCTGGACCTTCCTAGCTAGTTTTAAGTAGCTTGCCCACTAACGCACTGTGCTGATGTGATAGCAACACAAGTTCACTGTTAATTTGATTCAATTAGCTTTCTTTTCGCCCTCGACAAACGGACTACACAATATGCAGAGGAGGTGTAAGTTACATCATCCCGTGTACAAATGCCAGCCGATTACAGTCAGGCAGGTTGTTGTCGTTCAGTTTTTGTGTGCGTCGCTAAAAGGTAGTCTCTAATTGAACACCTTGACCAAGGTTTTGGTCAACCGACACACAATCGAGAGCCACAGTAAGTTGTTGCAAAACAAGTTTTAGGTAGCATTCATTTTATACATTTCAGAACATTGTTGCAAGAATGCTAGTGGGGGAGAGACAATTTAGCTTAATGGGGCTTTAAAACAAACCTCTCCCTAAACTCTGCTACAAGGCAACGTGTAGGTTGGGCCCGCTGTCAGGGGTGGTTATGACCAAACCGACTTGTGCTTCTCCGAGGGTGAGCAGCTGTGTTTCAGGATGCCACACTGCAGGGGCCATGGTCACACACACACACACACACACACACACACACACACACACACACACACACACACACACACACACACACACACAGAACACACAAGCTCCTGCAGAGAACACATACACAAATACCTGGGACAGGAAATGATGGCTTTACCTGGGCCAGCACTCCTAAATTAGCCCTCTCAACTCTCTCCTCATCGCTGCTCTTCCTCTATCCCTGTTTACACTTGACTCCTCACTCTCCTCTTCTCTTCTAATCTCTTTGTCTTGTTCTCTTCTCAGCTCTCCTCCTCTGTTCTCCTCTTCACTCCTTCTCCGTTCTTCTCGCTGTTCCTCTTCACTTCATACACACCTCAAACCCTCTCACGGTTGAAATTCACTTTGGAAGTCAGCACTTATTTATGCATGTATCAGCTGTTTTGGGGTGTGTCTTGCTAGGTTAGATGGTGCTGTGTTTTGTTGGGCCTTTTTCAGCCTCTTAATCTGCTCAGCGTGGAGATGGAACAAATGTGCCAGGTATTGTATGTATGAATGTGCTCAACGACACCAGAGAATCACCTGCTCCTACTCTTGGCTGAACTTGCATGCAGTCTGATCACTGCACGAGGGCAACCTCATCCAATCAGTCACAAGTAATGCTTATGCAGGCAGTAAACTGCAGTGAAGTCGGACACGCATGCACGTGTCCGACCGTGCACGCGCATGCATGTGAGTGCAATGGTCTATTTGTGTGTACGTGCATGCATCTGTACGTGTGTGCATGTGTGTGACGGCATGTATGAGTGTGTGTGTGTGTGGGTGTGTATGTGAATTAACCCGGACAACACTAGGAGACCACTCCACTGGGGATCCCAACCCCAACCGTCCCACGTACCCCACGAGGGACGAGAACAGAGAGACAAAGGGAGGACGGACAGGGGAGGGACGCTGAGAGGGAGAGAGGGAGAGAGAGAGAGAGAGAGAGAGAGACACAGAGAGAGAGAGAGAGAGAGAGAGAGAGAGAGAGAGAGAGAGAGAGAGAGAGAGAGAGAGAGAGAGAGAGAAGAGAAACTCAGAAGAGAAAGAGAAGGATGATGATGAGGGAGGAGGAGTTGAAGGAGGAGGAGAGGGAGGAGAAGGAGGCTGGGGATCAAGGGAAATGGATGAGGAGAAGGAGGAGGAGGAGGAGGGGGAGGAGGGTGGGGATCAAAGGGAAATGGATGAGGAGGAGGAGGGAGGGGAGGAGGAAGAGGCCGTCGAGAGTTATGTCATGTTTGAATAGAACTCCGGATCCCCGGCAGATTGACTCAGCAAAAGGTCGTCTCAACCGCACCACCACAGAGGGGAGGGCTGGGGGGACGCTTAGAGAGAGAGATAGAAGAAGAGGGTCCATGTGGATAGGAATAGCAGCTCTAATTAAGATTGGTCCACAGATAGCCAGTGTCCTTTGTGTACTTGTGTGCTCGCGTGTGTGTGTGTGTGTGTGTGTGTGTTAGGGCACGTGTGTGTTTGTGTGTGTTTGTGTGCATTTCATCACCACTGGTGTGTGTGTGTGTGTGTTTGTTTTCATTAACCTCCCGGCAAAGGGTTCCGCTGACATCAATTGCCACATCCGTAGTCCACCGAGGTCACCGCAGTGAGGGAGACAATAAGGTCAGGTTGCCGCAGCAACGGAAAACCAGGGAAAGCTATCAATGAGGCCAGATGATCAATTGTTAATTTTGGTCTTGTGTGAGGTGTGTGTGTGCGTGCGTGCGTGCGTGCGTGCGTGTGTGCGTGCGTGCGTGCGTGTGTGTATGTGTGCGTTACAGCGAATGCGTGTATGGGCAGGCTAGTTCTGGCACTCCTGTCAGGGGAGATAGAGGACAGATGATCAATAGGGAGAGAGAAGGCCGTGGCAGCGGGTGTCTGGCACAGCGCCCCTCCCTGTCTGTCGTCACTGGAGACGGAGCCTGCCCTCCCCATCCCCGGCCGGTTCACAAGGACAGCCCGCCACGCTGCTCCTTACCTGTGTTTCTCTGGTGACTATTTCTGTCCTCGTCTCTTTGTCTCTCCATCCCTCCTGCACTTTCACTTTTCTTCACATCACACAGCCTCTGTTGTGTAGACGCTGAGATGGGTGTGAGAGAGAGAGAGAGAGAGAGAGAGAGAGAGAGAGAGAGAGAGAGAGAGAGACAAAGGTAGAGAGAAAGAGAGAGAGAGAGAGAGACAGACAAAGGTAGAGAGAGAGAGAGAGAGAGAGAGAGAGAGAAAGGTAGGGAGAGAGAGAGAGAGAGAGACAGACAAAGGTAGGGAGAGAGAGAGAGAGAGAGAGAGAGAGAGAGAGAGAGAGAGAGAGAGACAAAGGTAGAGAGAGAGAGAGAGAGAGAGACAAAGGTAGGGAGAGAGAGAGAGAGACAAAGGTAGAGAGAGAGAGAGAGAGAGAGAGAGAGACAAAGGTAGGGAGAGAGAGAGAGAGAGAGAGAGAGAGAGAGAGAGAGAGAGAGAGAGAGAGAGAGAAAGGTAGAGAGAGAGAGACAGGGAGAAAGCAAGACAAAGGTAGGGAGAGAGAGACAAGGAGAGAGAGAGAGAGAAAGAGAGAGAGAGAGAGAGGGAGGGAGACAGACAAGAGCATGATAGAGAGAGAAAAATAGTTCAGCCTCTGTGTTGAGCATTTCGTGTTTACCGCTGGGTGTTCGGTAATTGAAAAGCAAAACAGGCCTCCAGAGATTATCAGTGAATATAAATCCACCCTCTCTATAGATTCTCTCTCTCTGGAAATAAATGATCAATTATGCCTTTTCTCAGAGTCTGATTGATTTATGCAGACAAAATCATTGTCAGGATGCAGCCTTTTTATCAGATCAAAATGATAGTTTGTGTGCTTGTTTAGATGCTCCCATTCTCTCCGGAATTTTCTCTGTTTTCTATGTTTAAATGTTAGCGGTTATTGACCAAGCCTTCTGAGACGACCTGACCTAACTTTACTTTCTCGCACTTATTTAGTATTGTTTACTTTGTGTGGTTTATCAGGGTGTCATGAGATGGAATTAATCAAACACAGCGTATCCCTCACTCTGGGGATATGGACTTTCTGTTTGACGTGAGATTCAAACTCACGACCTCTCTGGTTACTCTGCGACCCCATCATCCATCAACCTGCTCCATTTTTCATTTCAACATGTCACAGAGAAAAAAAGAACTATCCTTGGTGTACCTCGATATTAGATATAAAGAACGCTTATATTGCTGGTTCTTTTTTTGGGCAAACCAGGCCTTATTTTTCTCTTGATCCAGATCCAAGGTTTAACTAAGATCAGGCTGTCTGACAGATAATCTCTCTCTGTCGCATCACCTTCAAGCCCGTAGTTGGCACTCTCATTAGAGCTACAGTGTGTGTGTGTGTGTGTGTGCGTGTGCGTGTGCATGCGTGCACGTGTGCGTGTGTGCGTGCATGTGTGTGCATGTGTGTCAAGACCAAGTCAGCTTTCTGCACAACTTTCACATCCCTTCTTTTGAGTCTCCTCTTTCCTCTCTCCTCTCCCCGTGTCCTCTGTCTACTCCTCCCTCGCTCTCAGAGGTCGTTCTCTCCATCGTTCCCCAGTGAGCCTCGTTGGCCACAGAGACGTATCTATTATCTCTCTCTCTCTCCCTCTCTCTCCCCAGCAGACTGCATCCAAGGTTTTTTGTGTTTGCATAAAGAAAGACATTTAAGACAAACTTTGAATCATTCATTTCCCAAATAAATGTTACATGTATGAGATACATGAACAAAACATATACTATAGTATATTCTAGAGTCTGCAAATAGAAAAAATATTATTTTCACAAAAATAGCAAGACGCACACTGACCAGTCTGGGTGTGCTGAAAATGCTGTGAGAATTAGCACACAAAGATGCATCGCAGACTTCTAACAAAGTGATTTGTTTAATTGATAAGGAAGAATTAGCACCAGACAAGTGCTGCGCTGGCTCTATGCTAAGACTGCAGCAGTAGACCAGGGTCGAACCTGGGCATCGAGGTCACTCACATATTTCTATATTATTATCATGGCTCCCTTATAATTGACGGGAAAGCCTGAATCCTGTCAGGGATGAAGAGAGCATTCTCTCTGCCCGCTTTGAAGACTTGATTCATTTCCTTACTTCTTTCCAAGGAGCTTTCCCACTCAAAATCACACTTTCTTTTTCACAAGACACTTTCTGTCCTCATCCCTAAAGGTCAAACCCTCATCCTGTCAGCCTGTATCACAAAAATAATTCTGTCATTCAGCCTCATAAAACACACACAACGATGCGCACATTCTCTCTCTCTCACACACACAACACACACACACACACACACACCAAACACACACCCCTGTAATCTATTTCCTCGCTCTGAACCGAAACACTCTCTCTCCCTCAGGGTCGGCTCTCGCCTCAGCTGTGTTAGCCATTCACACTTGTGCTGCGAAATCACACTTTCTCTACAAAGGTAGTCCAGCACACCAAGACGACCTCTCTCTCTCTCTCTCTCTCTCTCTCTCTCTCTCTCTCTCTCTCTCTCTCTCTCTCTCTCTCTCTCTCTCTCTCTCTCTCTCTCTCTCTCTCTCTCTCTCTCTCTCTCTCTCTCTCTCTCTCTCTCTCTCTCTCTCTCTCTCTCCCTCTCTCTCTCTCTCTCTCTCTCTCCCTCTCTCTCTCTCCATCCATCTGTCCGTCTGCCTGTAGGTCTGTCCTAGTGACTATATGACATGCCACTTGGTATCTCTGAACCCATCAAATGAAACGCTGAATTCATCATCCACACCTTTACAGCCATACACCCTTCCCTCCACAAAATAACCATCCAGCCTCTCTCACAGCCACCAGAAACACAAGGCAGTGCACTTTAAGTAAGTAAGTGTTCTCCATTACAATTTACAATTGAGAAACATCTATAGAAACCCCCCTAATGGATAAAGCAGCAATATTCACTTCGGACTAATAACATTGAAAGCACTTGAATTTAATTAAAAGCCAACGGGTGAGAAAGCATATTAGTGCAGAGTATTTCACCCATTAACCGCGTCTTAATGGTTATCATTGTGCAAACATTGTGTACTATACAGATGCATTTGTGTGTGTGTGTGTGTGTGTGTGTGTGTGTGTGTGTGTGTGTGTGTGTGTGTGTGTGTGTGTGGTGTGTGTGTGTGTGTGTGTGTGTGTGTGTGTGTGTGTGTGTGTGTGTGTGTGTGTGCGTGCGTGCGTGCATGTGTGTGTGTGTATCTGTTTGCAGGGACGTGTGTGTGAGTGTCTTTGTGTGTGTATCTATGTGTAGTGATGTGGGTTTGTGTTTGTGAGTGGGTACTTTACGATGAACTGTTACAGTGTGACCCGGGGTGAATCCTCATTTACCATTAGAGAGACAAAATGGAGCCCATTGGAGTCGCTAAAAGTGTGTGTGTACCCCCTGTTTCAGCTTGAATTCAAACACTATGAGGTAAAATATAGACTTAGAGTTATATGAAGGAGGGGTGTTGTGTTATTTGACATGCCCCACATGCTATGGCATTATAGGCCTGTACAAGAGGCTTAAGCCTCTCTAAGACTTTTTAATGTCTAACCCAAACCCTAACCCTAACCCAAAGAGCATAAACCGCTGCCCAGACAGAAGTCCCCACACCCACACCCCCCGTACCTTAGACATGAGGTCAAAGTGGCTCGGAGAGGGCACGTCATGACAATAACGCAATTGAGTTTGGAGCGCAGTAGAACGTTCACAAACTGGTTGGCCAACGACACCGAACTGCATCATATGTCAATATGACCCAAACCGACCCATCATTTGACAAAAAACTTAACCTTTTGTTAACCACAGTTATTTGTGTTCAGTGTTGTTCATTGGATTTCTGACAGATCAGGTTGAACATTTTTTATGGGGCAGCCCGGAAGATAATATTCACCATTGCTTCACCAAAAAGTCCATTCCAAGGTCAATCCTATATATGTGTAAATATGTATTTGCCGTTAATATAATATAATATAATATAATAAGGCAGACGGAAAAAAGTTTCAAAAGACAACAAAAATGATCTACATGGGGGTAGCCTCAAAGTGATGCAGCAGCAGGTGACCTAGGGGCCCAGGGAACTGAGATTGAGATTGATTGAGCTAGAGACTTGGGGTCTGATCTTTTTGAAAGAGGGTAGCCACACTCTCTCACGTTTTAGCCCTCGCATGGATGACAACGGATGATACATCTCAGTGTCTGAGTTAAGAGATAGTTTAATTCCACCTTCGGATGCTTTGTGGTTAGTGTTTTTAAATTTGAAGCAAATGTGATTAACATCACTGCAGTTATATGCACCAACTACAGGCACCGTGTCATTTTACAAACTCTGCATTTTGCTTGTAAAATTGTCAACTTTTCACTTTTTCTTTTTTAATTGGCAAAACCAATTAAAGCAACCAACAAATGCAAATCATTATTTTATATATTAAAATGACTTAGATACAAACATAAACACACATGAATACTTGATGCTTTTACTTTTACAAAACAAAAACAACGGTTATTATGCGACACACTGCGAGTCTAGAGTTTGGCCATCGCAGTTCTGCATTAATTCCCGATGCAATCCTCAGGAAAGCATTGATCAAGTCGCATCAGAGGACCATCGGAGTGTGCAGACAAAACTGTTATTCTTAGAGAACACTCAAAAGATCACATCAGCCCCGAACCCCTTTTCTTCCCAGTGCTTCCCAGCTGGTGGAGCGATGGCGGTGCGATGGCGGTGCGATGGCGGTGCGATGGTGGAGCGATGGTGGAGCGATGGTGGCTCTCTGCAGTGGCGGGCTATAAGGGAATAATGATCCGTGTCTGTGTAGGCCATTAGTGAGTAAGTGGTTGTGTTGGAAAACCTGTCTCCCTGACGCCTGCTGTCACTTTGATAAATATGCAGCAGGCAGACTCCTTCGTATGGAACAACTCCCTGCTACCAGGAGAATTACAGGGCTGCCGTTTAGTTTATCATGTCACAGCCACAGCATATATTAATTGCAATTTTTTTTCTGTTAATGATTGAGCTAAAGCCACATGCTTATTCGTTTAGTTTTATTTATTGCTAATGTGTGTGTGTGTGTGTGGTGCGTTCACTTGTCCCACAAGGACGTCGATCACAGGCACTGGTTGTTTAAATGAGAGTGTGTGTAAAGGGATGTGTGTATATTTATGTGTGTGTGTGTGTGTGTGTGTGTGTGTGTGTGTGTGTGTGTGTGTGTGTGTGTGTGCGTGCGTGCGTGCATCTGTGTACGTGTGAGTGCGTATCTGTGTGAGGGTGCGTGTCTGTGTGTGTGTGTGTGTGTGCAAATGTGTATGTCTGTGTGTGTGCGCTTTGTTGGTGTGTGTGTATGTGTGTGTTTGCTTGCGTGTCTGTGTGTCAGTGCGTATTTGTGTGTCTGCATGCGTGTCTGTGTATGTGTGGGCTTTAGTGTGTGTGTGTGTGAGTGTGTGTGTGTGTGTGTGTGAGTGTGAGTGTGTGAGTGTGTGTGTGTGTGCGCTTGTGTGCATGTGTGTGCTTGTGTGCATGTGTGTGTGCTTATGCAGCCCAAAGGGGGAGCAGGGCTGTATGACAGCACTAGCCCCAACATGCCTACCCGCCGACAAGGAGAAAAGGCCTGTCAGCCCGGTTGTTACCCAGCGCTGTGTTCACCCTTGACTCCCTTCAAGAGATGGTTTGTTTGGGTCACCTCCGCAAACCTCCTGCAGGTATTCAGCCAGACTTCCTGGCAGGACTGCCTCTTTCATTCATCTTATTTTCAACTCATTTCACACCCTCGTGAGATGGACTCCGATGAAAAGAGCTCAATTCACGCCCCACTGAATAGCATTTCTTCCTTAAAAGAATACATTAAAAGATGCACTCTTTAGTCTTTTTATGAGGTTACAGGGAGAAGAAGGCGTCCAGCACTGTATGCATCCCTGCACTCCTCCACATTGTCCGTGTGAAAGGCCCCCTCTGGTACAAAGCTACCGTATACATTCACTCATTACATGGTTAGTGCTTGTTTTTTTTTCACCACCCTGGGAGTCTTCTGTCCCACAGGCTGTTGCTACTTTTTCTACTCCCAGTCCAGTGCAGATGCTATGCAACCTTTTGTCAGTGTGTGAGAAGTGGAATGCAAAACGGTCCTTTTGAGATGCTTGCAACTGAATCAGCCTTCCCCATTATTCCCACTGAGTATTTAGCAACTGAAATTGTTTCTTTGGCATTTGTTTGAGAAATTCCTTCGTCAAACAGACGTTGATCAATGTATTTGCTGCTTTGCTTCGCTATTCACCTTTTTTTCCTTTGTCATCCATGCCAATGCACAAGACAACTGGATGACTGGATAACTAATGTTTTCAGTTTATGCTTTAGAAACAGTCTAAAAATCGTTGGTTCTTTTTGATAAATTGTTTCGCTTCAGTCAATCTGCAAACACACATTATATACAACAAAGGAACGAAACTAATACCATTTATATTACTTTATGACCAATGGCATGCATGATTAAGTTGATTAAATGGATGTTTCAGAAATATTCATATTACCCTGTATATATATATCAATCAAAGCTCATTGATATTAACATCATCCTTCATCCTTGAGCAATTCTTTATATTACATTACTTTCACTTTTCAAGTCTCTCCTCTGAATCCAGCTCTCTCTATCGCTCTCTATTCTATTCATTCTCTCTTTCACAATAGGAAGTAACTTAACTCAGAAATCCTCCAAAGTTTCTGAAGAGAAAAGAAAAGAGAGAACAAAATAGAATCATCCTTTTCAAAACTGTGCCAGTGGGTTAAGCTGCAGCCCAGCCCAGAGACGTACTGGCCAGACCATGCACCACAATGCACAGGATCATATCACACTGGGAACACTGGTCTGGCAGCCCAGAGCCTGGGCTCTGGGCTCTCCCAGTCAGGCCTATCTCTGTCTCAAGCTGTATGGAGAGGGATGGATGTACGTAGCGTACGGGGGATTGATACCAGCTCTGCCTTTATGACGGATCCACAGCCCAACGTTTGTGTGTGTGTGAGTGGGAAGACAATCCTCATTTTATTTGACTAATCTGAGGATTATCAAAAGCAGCTTTTGGTCCTTTAAACAATTTCTTTCACTAATCAGCTTCAGTGCATTCAACAAATATGGAACTGCTCTTTCACTGCGCATCCTGGGCAAACACACACACACACACACACACACACACACACACACACACACACACACACACACACACACACACACACACACACACACACACACACACACACACACGATGAGGAATGAAACCCAAGTTTGTTGATATATATATTTTTCCTGTCTGGAGGATTTCATAGTGTTCCATTGCTATATGTGGCTATTGCTATTCCAACAGCTTGTGTGGCGGGGTTGGATCTATGAATAACATGATAGCATGTTGGTCTACACGGACATGTTTGTTGTATGTATGGACTAGTATTTGGCATCATCTCTGCCTTTCTCCATCTTTTCACATCATTTATCATCGGCTAGACTAATCACTTTTCTCAATTAATCTCATAATCACGCTGAAATGATCCACAGCTTGAACATGCTTTCATCACTAGACAAGGCAAATGAAACCGTGGTTGTAAACAGCAGCGTTGCATATCCCCACTTGGATTATGTTCACATTGCTTGTCCATTCAAGTCATTTATATTTCAGATTTTATATATTGCTTACAGCCTATCATTACCAGTTACATTAAGAAAACATCGTTAGGATGTAAATTATGTAGCATCTCGGACCTCAGAGGAGTTGTACCACCAATCAATCAGCGTGTGTGTGTGTGTGTGTGTGTGTGTGTGTGTGTGTGTGTGTGTGTGTGTGTGTGTGTGTGTGTGTGTGTGTGTGTGTGTCTGCGAGTGGGTCCTTTCTGTGAGATACTTAAGTACAGTCACATACCGGAAACCCACATCTCCACATCTCCTTTGCAACAAAACAGTAATGAAACTACTAGTGCACTATTGATCAAGAGATCAGTAACATGGCGTTAATATTCTGGGAGTGGTTTCATGTAAAGCCATTATAATCCAGGTAATTATTACATTAGAACTATATTATATCTTAAAATACTAGTATCATTGTTTTTGTTTTGTATTTTTATGTTGAAAGCATAAAGTGTCAATCTCGAAGATCTCCATCTCGTTGTCCTAGGCGGCACCTATGGTGAGACAGAAACAGCAAGCCGCTACCGCCACACACACACGTGAGTTGAAGAGCGACTCTGTGGTGGCAGCTCGCCCCTCCCCTCTCTGGCTGAACTACCGCCGCTGGGTGATGGACTATGCGTCATTAACTGCCCCGCCTTTCATTTGAACGCATGGCGGTAATGTCTCCACTGACGCCCGCAGTACGTAACATTCATAACATTATGGCCTTCATCAGTGGGCTCATAGGCTCCATCACCGTAGGATTACATCATTCAGCGGTAGATTGTGACTTAGCTGACATTTATTTGAATGAAAATATTTGGAGATCTTCGTGACATTAAAATGCATTTTGATGACAGTTCTAGTTGGAGATGTGCATTTTATTGTCATAATCTTCATTCCGTGATTGTAAATTACGTTTTGTTAGTCAGTTAAGTATGCATATATCCTGCATTTAATACATGAGCATGAACATGTTATATGAGCACAATATCCTAAATAACCCCCGAAAATATTGATTCTTGGTTCCTGTGATAGGAACGGGAGACTGTGCTGAGGTATACAACGTAAGCACCCTTCACGTTGCTAACGTTACGAGTTCTACGTCACGGTTGATTTACAGAGGCTCAGATGAGGATTTATCACCTTAATATAGCACTTCAGTCATTTACAAATTAAAAGATAAATCAATTAGCCTGCTTTTACAACAATCCATAGCACACAACACTAGGTGTGACGGCTGAGCTGCTGTACATTGTTCTGTTTTTGTTGTAAACTAGGTTCCGCAGGCTATATGTTCTAAGTAGACACATATACAAAGGAACAGGGCCTTCAGAGTGAACCAATTATTTATGTTGTAGAGTGCAACGATAATGGCCAGCTGCATATTTATAGGAATTTAAAGGACTACAGAACCAGATTTATAGTTTTTTTAATTTCTAAAGATGGAAAGTGGAATGTTGAATTATCTCAAATATCAACCACATTATTGAGTGTGTGAGAAGACGGAAGGGTCTATATGCTCTTAAATTGTGTGTGTGTGTGTGTGTGTGTGTGTGTGTGTGTGTGTGTGTGTGTGTGTGTGTGTGTGTGTGTGTGTGTGTGTGTGTGTGTGTGTGTGTGTGTGTGTGTACACGCCCAAGGTCAGGTTGCCTTGACAGACAGCCCCCCCCCCCCGTTATGGTTGCAAATTATAGGGTGGGACCCGTTGTACTCATATTCACCACTTTTATATGAATGAGGGCATTAAAACGCAACTAAAATGATGTTTGGAGGCTCTAGCCCAACCGGAAGCGATGGAATTGGTGGGTGATCGAGTACATTTGGGAATGAGCTAAAGATGTGTGGATTTTATCTTATGAAAGAGGGCCTAAAAGAATTCCATGATTATACATTTGGTGGTCGTAGCCCAAACCGAAGTGATGTAATCTCTCCCTGAGAGGTCACACGAAGATGTAAAAAAAACACACCATTAATGGGAGCCTAGAATGACTTGTGCATATGATAGAGGCTAAAAGTAGCTCATAAGTGGTGAATTAAGGAGAAACTCCTAAAAATAATGGGCGTGTCAGTCCTAAATTTAGGACTCCTCATTTATTTTACTAAGAGCAATTCACAAAGTATTGTAGGCCTAAAGTAGCACCTGGGTCCAGGATCATCCATAAGGGCACCGGGCCCCAGGGGCACCAGCCACTGACAGCCAGTGGGGGGCACCACATGAAACAAGCTTTAAAAAAAATTATCTGAATTTTTAATTCTACTCACTTGAAAATGTTGAAAGACCATACATTACTCGTTTCTGAATATTAATTTCACAAAAATAACAATAATAATCTAATACAATAAAAATAACAATGCCGCCTGGCAATAGGCCTACATGGTTTCAAGTAAAAATTAATATAACTACTTATGATTATTATCTAATCATTTATGTAAGATGAGTTATTGTATTAAGTTTATAATCAGTTCAGTAGCAATTGGTCCTGGCAGTTGGACCAGTTGGGCTTTCGCTTGCGTTTCACGTCTTTGTCTGCACAAACTTGTCATCATGCGTGTATTCTGCTAACTGCACTGTCCAAGGCTGTGTTCCAATATCCATACTTCCATGAGTACACTTAAACGTAGTACACTATATCCGCACTGACTAAGTGCGCTGATTTTCAGACGTCAGTGTCGTTCCAAATCAAACACTACGTGGTGCACTGACCGGAAATTACGACCGCGACTGCCGCCGTGGCTCCTCCCCCGCAATAAACATCCCGCTTTGAACGGTGAACTTTTCACACATAGTAGCTAAAAGCTATACAAGCTATAAAAGCTACAAAATAACTCCATTAATGCAGGCTATGTGAAAAATGTGCCGACTTTGGCTCAGCCTGGTGCCGCCTCTTCCGCTACGTAGCTAAGATGGCTGCGGTTGATCCTACGGACCCCCCCCCCCCCCCACCCCCCCTGCCCCCGGGGACCAAGAGGGCCAAGGTTCAGTGTGGGGGTCCCAGTCAGGCCCTAGAATAAGGTTGTCATGTCTCAGGGCAGTAGGACCTTCCTATATCCAAAACTTTCTTTTAAGCCACTCTGATCCACTAATTCTTGCAACTTGAAAGGGCGGGAATTGGGGCGTGACCTGCAACAGTAGAGTAAATGGGCATAAAACAGCGGGCAACAGCGGGTTTTGTGTCCCCTATTTTTGGTGGGATGGAGATGGAAATATGTGCCTTAAGGCGTGTAGACACAGCGGGCCTGTGCACAACATGCCAAGTCTGGGGTCAAATGGTCAGCTGGCACCACTTATGAGATGAAAAAAAACTGAATGTGCATTTCGCGCTTAACTTTTTGCCACTATGAAATAGAGGCCTGATTCTCAGATATGTTGTATAGGTAGAGTGTAGGTCTAGGAAGAACTTGGATCTCTGGGAAGAGCTCAAAACCTTGAAGGCGAGCCGCTGGGTGAGGCGCCACGAGATGGTGCATTTGCTGAGGCTTTTTGAGTCATTTCTTGTAGGGCTGGAGCCCCCAAATTGATATTGTATATTTCCTTCGAGGCCCTCTTTTATATAGAAGAGACCCCAGGTCTATAGCTACTGTCCTTGACCCCTAAAGGCTGCCCCACACTACAAGATTCTTTTATCTTATGCGATTTTTGAGTCGGATGTACACCACACACATAAAGAGAATCTCAGCCGATTTGTTGCTCTCCGATCGTAAATACAAATACATCAGATTCAAACACAAGACGGAACACCACACACTATACGACAATCTTGTCCGATAATTGCCCGCTGCAGGGCCGTGGAGGTGGAACTAGAGCAACTCGCGTCAACAGTGAAAATGGATCAGCGTCTTTTGACAGCAGTTGTTTCCGCGGTGCTTATGCTTACATAATAACAGAGAATATCTGCATCAGTTCGGCCGCAGCGCAATTAATGAATAAAGATCATAAACACGTCGGAAGAAAAAAACTTTTATTTTGACAGATCTGCCCGAAGTTACTACTTTACAACCTCGTTGATGACCAACATTTAGAAAAACATGTAGGCCTACTTTTAATTCAGCCTTGGGTGAATTCGAAGTGTAGTGTGTTGGACTGTTTTCAAAACAGGTCTTTTAGATTAAAATAAGTAATGCTGTCTGTGAGTCTGTAGCAAATCCTACATTGTTATTGTTGTAGTATTCAACCATTAGCAAGGTAGCCGAGTCTGACCGACTCGGCATTCGCGAACGTGCATTTGCGATTCGTTTGAACGAGAACGAGGGAGGAGCCGAGTCTGACCGACTCAGTGACTGAGAATCATGATTCACCGCTACCGGAAATGCAAACGAACGAATGAACGACTCTTCTTGGCGAACTGACCGACGCGAACTGATTCTTTCAAACGAATCATGAAATCCACCACTAATGTGTATCCTATATTTCCTAGGCAGCTGAATCTACTTTACGCCAAAAACAAAACCATTTACAGCAGCTGCCACACTCAACATTGTTATGGCAACCAGTGAACTGTGAGTTGGAGCAGAGCTATTTATCTTTAAATTAGTAAATGACTGAACTATTACTATGAAGGTTATACATCCTCATCTAGGTTTGTGTAAATTAAACTTTACATGGAACGCATAAACTTGTTTGCAACGTTAACTGTGCTTACATAATGTTACCTATCACAGCATCCCGCTCCTATCACAGGAGCCTAGAATCAACATGTTAGGGGGTTGTTCAGAATATTGTGTTCATATAACATGTTCATGTATACAGTATATATGCGTGCATGTTGCAGAAAATGAAATAATGGCCATAGGTCCTAAACAAGCGCATAGGTATATATATGATGAAAAAAATGTAGCTCATTGCTCCACATGTTTGAAAAACATGTTGTGTAATAAAATATGTAATTTTGGTTACTTCTTAAACAGAATATAGCCAACCCCAATTATAGTCCCTCAGAAACCCCAAATAAGCAAGAAAAATGCCACGACATAGCAGCATCCATATCGACCCCATAGCAACGATATAAAACATTGTATTCTAAAAACTTTCTGGCAAGACCTGAAATAACTTTCATAATAACTAACATGCCACATCCAATCACTGAATGAAAGTTATCAAAATGAAGGTGACATTTCTCGTTAGAAATGCTATCAAAACCCATTTTAATGGGATTACATTTTGGTTATCATAATAACCAACAAAATAGACACCATGTACAATCACTGAACAAAAATTATTAAAATAAAATACAGATTTCTCGCTTTTATGGGTTCACGTTTTGGTGTGGGACTGGGTTCACTTTTCAGCCATAAGGATCCCTATGGCCAGTCAGGCAGAGAATTATGGTATGTCGTTGCCGATCAACAATCATTATATAGATACAGAAAGTAATGAAACGGGTTGACTTGTGTCCTTTCAGTCCATCAAAGTGGGCGATCCCACTGATGTAAATGTATTTCCTCTATTACCCCATTGGACCTGACACAGTATTAGAGCCAACACCAATACTGACTAGTTTCTGCTCATCGAAAGTAATACATCCATGCAAAATATGACATAGCACCTCTTAGGCATCCCATCCCTCAGTCCTTGCAGGTGCATGCTTCAGGTCAAAACCCATTGCTCCTTCGATTTCATTTTCTGTGGCCTTTGAACAAAGAAGACTTGACAACAAAGGAATGCTAATTTTGAAAGAGTGGCTATTCTGAGGTATGCACACTTTTAGCCTGTCAATCCCCGAAACAAAGACTTCCTGCCATCTATTACCTTGAACATGAAAAAAACAGCCCAAGGACGGGGGAGAGTGAGAAATTTGTCTGGACAAAATAGATAGGTTTGTAGATGAGTGCCACAGAGACATATTTTAATAAATTAAATTTGAACAATAAAATACGAAGACAATTCTATGTACGTACATGTTTGGAGTTTTAAATCTATGTGAATAACTGTGACTGATTGATCTTAATAACTGTCTGTATTAACATTGATTGTAATTCAATTGTCTTTCTAGGAAACAAAAACCTATGCAAACAGATAGTCCTCTCTCTTTCTCTCCACCCAAAATCCTTTCAGTATTTTGTATGCAAGATGTATGCTGTTTACATGATTGGATCGAGCGAGTGAAAACAAATGAATATAAACAGTGCATGAAGTATACTTTACTTACTTTATTCTTACAATTGAGTGATGTGCCAGTCTAGCTAAACTGATGAAGACATCAACACAAGTTGGCAACATTGATCGTTTGGCCCACCTGTCTGTCTACCTACCCCCCAGACTACCTGCTTGTGCTGTTTCCCAATGTGAAGGAAGCATTCTCAACGGCTGCCCTTTTAAGGACGCCACGACGCAGACCAGCACTGTTCCAATGTTGAGAACACTCGGAAATTCGCGCCCTTTTCACATCCTTTGTTTTTGAGAATTCCGAGGGGCTTATTTTCGATAATGACCGGTGACGTTCTATACATTATCCCGCTTATTATGCGGCTACTTGCCAAAACAAAAAATAACTTCACACAGTGTGTCTTTTTACAAGTTATTTGTTACCAGCATTCGTAGTGTTGATCAGCAGAGAAATAGTCCGCCAAAGACGTTGACGTCGCTTAGCACCCGAAAACGCTGGGGTTGATAAGTTCCCGGACTACTTGCGGAGTGAAAGACGTGAATCAGGCAGAAAATCCACTTTCCTTGACAGCGGTCAAGTTCGGGGTGCATAAAAGTACAGACGGACCAATTGCGAACTACTGCAGCTGCTGATGCCATCTCTCTAAGTTACCCACACCCACACCAAACCAATCGGAATAAGTGTATACATGTCGATTATAGCGGAATACACCACCTCTTCTATTCCGCATTGGAATTCTATTCCGATCAGAGAATTGTATTCCGTATATATGATCATTTTTTATTCTGATTGAGCTGTTCTTCCACTTCTAATCAGATCAGAAGTGTCCATGTAAACGCAGCTAGTGTCACCCGGACTAAGAACTTCAACAACTAGTGTTCCATCCCCTCTTTTCTCGTTGACAAATAATAGGTCCTCATTCTGAAGCAGAAAGCATGTTTTGGCTATTTATACAAATGATGTGTCTCGGCCTCATCTGCAACCCTTTGTGAACGGGGTTACCACTGATGTGGTTAATGACTTGAAGATGATTCTTGAAATTGACAGATCCTTCAACAAGCACTCAAAAAAAATGTGTTCATCTTCTCAAGTGTTTCAAAGAATGAACCTTTCAAGTGGGGAATAATTGTCCATATAAGTCAGCCCCCTGCATGGACCAAGTGAATCATGAGAAACCGTGCATAGTCCAAGTGCACAATTCTCTTCTCTGCATCACTTTGTAACAGAACAGACATACAAACTTAAAGGACTAGTTCACCTGTGGAGATATGAAGGTTTTATGAGGTAAATAATTCTATGTATTATAAATGTGCAACGGTTCATCCTAGCCTGAGAAAAGGCAGAAAGTGTTTTTATGGTCTCTTTGGCTCATCCTCCAACTACCACGATGCATTGCGCTCGCTGCCCCGCCCGCCTGTTTCTGTTTGGAGGGGGGAGGGCCATTCGCACGAGTGGTCGCGGCCGCACGCACACTTTGTGTAAACATATCCCCGTGATGCGTTGACTAGTTTAGACTTCTGCTCTCGTTTTTTCAAATGAAAAGTCTAGGAAGGGACTGAAAGTAGCCTAAGTTTTCACGTTTTGCCAGTGAGAGACAGCGGCCGTGTCCCAATTCAGGGGCTGCGTCCTTCGAAGGACGCGTCCTTCGAAGGTGTGGCCTTCGTAGACCGCGAAGGCCACACCGAAGGCCTAACGAGCGTTGTGGAATGGGACGGTCTAGCCTACGGAGCGTTTCCGGATTGCGTAACAAGCCGTTAACGTCCTTTACCTCGCGTGAACACGTGCCGCTCTTGTCTCCTAGCAACCCTGACAGCTGTGGTTCAAACCGGACAGCGGAGTAGAAATATGGAGCCAGAAATCATAATTTTATTTGTTTTGTTTTATCTTTTATTGGAGGAGTGGGAGAAGATTCACTGCCGGGTGAAGAGGAAAAGAGGACGTTGGCTTAACGTTAATTAGTTTAACGTTATATGTCTAGCGCTAATGTCATTGAACTTTGACAATAAAGTTACATATTTAAAATGGTCCCAAACTTACTTTTATATAAAAAAATATGTTTTTACATGTTTTGTCATTAAATATGTATTCGCTGCAGCTGCCACTTCCGCTCTCTCCGTGCCATTTCTGGAAAAAAACGTGCAATGAATCTTGGGAAACATTGGGCCGTGAAGGATCCACCCGGTGGGTCCTTCAAATTCAGGAAACGAAGACTGCATATCTCGGCCGCATTCGAAGGACCCTTTGAAATGGGACAGCACTTGACGCGCCGCTGTGACGTAAGCGGTCTTCAAACGCGTCCTTCGAAGGACGCAGCCCCTGAATTGGGACAGGCCCTTTACTCTATGCTCAGACGTCCGTTTCTCCCAGCGGGCTTTGGCTGGCATTTCCAGTTCACTTTCTGGGTCTGGAAATATGTATCCAACACCAAACTGTTGAGATGAGGCGTAAAGTGAGGTGAAAAGTGAGGTGTAAAGTAGCGTAAAGTGAGGGTGAGAGGTTACACACATGGCCCCGTCCTCGCCGGATTCAGCCATTTCTTCTAGAAGAAACTGGCATCGCTGAAATTCGCTGCAGCACAGGGACTCTGTTAGTGTCCAGTTCACTGAGACGCGCTCCGGCTCGTCGTCCTCAGCAGCAGCAGCCTCCTCCTCCTCCAGTTGTCTCAGTTCTTCCTGGCTGGATTGTGGCTCGTACAAACAGCCCTGAACGTCCGAATCCAACAATATATTTTCTAAATCCACTTTGGCTTTTCCCGTTGCAAATTAGCTTCTGCCGTGGTCGGAGGTTGGTGTCGGTCTAGTTCTCTCGCTAAGCGGTGAAGAAACATGGCGGACGTTGTGTTTACATCTTGTACGTGAGCTCCCTCCCCCTCATCCCTTATTGGTGGGCTTACAAATTTGCGGCGGCCCTTCTAGCAGGCAAGCAAATTTCTCCTGAGATGACGTCAAACGCATCATTTGACGTCATCTCCGGAGATATGTAACCAGGACAGCTGGGCGACTGGAGGACTGCGTTAGACTGAGGGAAGAAACACTTTTTAAATATTATAATAGCGATTTTATAATGATAGAACGCTGGTTCTGAATCGGTGAACTAGAAGGAGAACAGGGCTGCCCTGACATGTTTCCTGGTATTGCTCCCTTAAAGGTGCAGTGTAGAATGTAGTGGAACGGGTCTCCCTAGAGTCTACTCCCTGGAGGATCCCAGAAATGACAAACGGTTGTGGGTTGTGTTGAAAGATTCAATCAACGTTCAACTAAAGCGTAACTGAACCCCGGAGCGTAACCCTCTCTCTCAGAGGCAAGATCAAGATCAACCGGTGGCCAGACGGAGCTCAACACATCCACACACGTCTTGGCGTTATGCTATGAATGTCACAGAAGCTAAACCCTCTCAGTGTGGCCAGATGTAAAATAATTATCGTATTTGAAGAATATTTTTCCCTCTGTACAAAGTAGGATAAATAATTCCAAAAGTCCCATAATATATGGTGATTTTATCATTTTTGTATTAGTAGTTGCATCAGTATATCTCATTTTTAATAATTTCCCAGCACAATCAGGAAAGCAATATATGGATCCTACGTCTCTGGTTACGCAAGGTACACCAGACACATGTAATCCAGAGGAAACTGAATTATGCACATAATTCCCAAATTAAGCAGAGGAGATGGCCTTTTCTGATGGATCACACACATAAACTGGCTGAACACATCGTCTGTTGGTGCTGGGACTAACATCTGTGTAAACCATCCCACTCTCTGGCTGTAGCTTCATATCTCTCACCTCCTTGGCTTGTGGCCTTTAGTGCACTTACAAACAGCTGTAGGAGGTGCATCACAGATAAACGCCCTAACTCATAGTGAGTCAGGGCATTCTCCTCTTCCCAGCACATCCTCTACATACAAGATCCTCGTCTCTTGCGTGTCTAGTCTTGTTTGTAGTCAGTTAATGGTTCAGATCGACCCTTTCCAAAATACGGCACCACAATAAATGGATCTGTGTCATTACATTTGGGTAACATGGGCCCAAAATATTTGCTTGTAATGAAAATATGAACCCCATCAATGAAGGACATCAGTTCTAAATATCAGGGGAAATTTATATATTTGGTAAGAATTTCATATCCATGCCAGACCTACAGTATGTAAATATGTTGTGGCGCTGGTGGCAGCATGGTGGTGCAGCGTCACTATTGGCCTACATTGATTGGGGAGAGCCCAGATTGCATGCATTGTTTATCTAGCCTGAATGAAAAATATAGTTCCTTCATTTATGAGTGGTTAATGTTGATGGCTGCTTCCGAGAGGGTTAAGCCTCTGCACTCAGCACATTTCACATAGCCCACTACAACATCACTGTTACCAACTAAAACAACAGCATACGTACTAACAAAAACTTTTTCATAGTTTCATAGTCAAAGTTGAGCTAGATAAGGGATGCACTTATACTTGAAGCACTAACGAGATGTGTGTGTAGGTGTGTGTGTGTTTGTGTGCTTGTGCGGGTGGGTAAAGATACGCATAGCCTAGCTCAAAAGCATAGCTTAGCTCAAAGCGGATTGCATTTGGGCTACTGGAAATATGTTTTTGATCGAGGATCGTTGGAATAGCGTGTCATATTAGTTTTTTACACACACTGCTTTATCCCTGACAAGCCAACGCATCCAAGGGGCATTATATTTAGCAGGCATGCTGTGTGTAGGTGAAAATGTGCACGAGTGCTAGTGTAGTAAGTGTACGTGTGTGAATGTGTATGGCTCTGGCATGCCTCCCTCACCATCTGCAAGCCCCAGGGTGCCTGGCCTCGAGTCTATGCGCACACACACACACACACACACACACACACACACACACACACTAGGTTAACCATTGCTCTCTGGCAGAAAAGTCTTGCACCATGGGAAGCCAACTTGGTTAACACGTTTTGTTCATGGCTCTGACATGACTGCTGATGGCATTCTGTTCAAGTGCTCAAAGTACAGCCCGGAGAACAGACACATGTGGAAAGTTGTTCAGCCAAAAGCCCTCCAGCCGCAAACTTTTAAGTAAGAGAGCCATTTCCAAGTAATGTGTTTTAACATTTATCTAAAATAACTCCCAAGATCAAGGAATGTGTTTAACATGTTGAGCAATATGACTTCCAAGATCATGGCCCTCAAATCATTCACTAGTTTTTGACATAAAATTATAAATTTAAACTGTCTCTCTTAACAAAAATTACAGAATTGAAACATAAATACGGTGTCGGAAAGCCACAAGGTTGTTGATCTGGGCAAGGCATGGCAGCCCTGCAGATGTGGAGGAACCAAGTTGTTGCTGCAAGATAATTGAAGCACATTTCCAGACTCTCCGCCCTCCCTTTGATGGCCTGGACCAGAGATAAACATCCAAACATGAAACAAGAAAACACGCCACAACTCACACATGTGTCCACAGAGGCCGCACGGATCAGCAAGGTAAAAAACACAGACGCAGTATTTTGTGAGAAGGAAGAAGAAAGGCACAATAAATACTGTACCCCCTGATCTCGAGTCCTCAGTGAGATCAGAGCAGATAGTCAGACGGAGGAGACGGAGGAGATGGAGGGAGCGAAGATGGAAGTCACAGAACAAGGATTCATTCACCTGGCAGAGTGTTGTGGATAGAGGGGGAGGAATAAGAAGATAACAGGCATTGAAGGCCATTTAACCTGACCTCCTTTGATAGTATATACTGTGTCTGTAACCTACTTTAAAACACAATGCCGGGGGAGCTTCGAGGCCAGATGGGTGCGTTGACTTGGCAGTTCCGTCTGTAACTGTATGCTGTAGTTACTGTTATTACGTAATAAACCAAGTGACTACACCCGCTTGCGCACACTCACACTCACACACACACACACGCACGCAGTAGTTAACTACACAAAAAGTATTTAAAGCACACAAACACACACATTCAAAAACACGAGTGTATGTGTGCACGTGCACAAGCCCACTCATAGAAAAGCAGAGACATGCGTTGTCCACCCGACCCTGGAGAAGCTCTCCAGCTGCTAATATCAGCCCCACACAGTGATGGATGTGTGTTTACTTTTCATTGGTTTCACTCCAGTGTGTCGGAGCTTACAGTGTCCCACTGGTTATCAGGCCCAGCAGCAGGTCATTGCTCAGTGGGACAGAGCTGACAGCACATTGGCCTCTCCCTCCCCCTCTGTTTACTTTGTATGGCAACACGCGCAGCGCCAGAGGGAGCAAAGTCTGATGCCGAGAGAGAGAGAGAGAGAGAGCGAGAGACAGTGTCTGTGTGATGAAAACACGCAAAGGCAAATGTCCCTATTTCAGTCAGATCTCTATCGCTAATTGTGCATTTTTGTACACAATTGAATATGGCCACTGTGCCTTGACCCCAGCAGCGATGGTCCACCCCCCCCCCCCCCCCCCCCGTGTGGCTGTAGGGAGCTCTCAGTGGGAGCACTCAGCTGAACGTATGCTAATGAACTGATGCTGATTGGTGATTAGGTGCACCTGGTGGTGGGATGTGGCTATTAGTCGGCTCTCAAAGACCCACGAATGACACTCCTACAGATGCCCCACCTGATCCGTGGCGTCGGTGTTTGTGTGTGACTGTGAGGTAACGGGTCATTTGGGTGTTGTTGGCTGAGTTTATGGAGCGCATTTAAGGGTTGGCCCTCTTCAGCGGCATGCTAATTATTTAGAAAGCCTGGCCCAGAGTAGTCCCTTATCACGTAGGTGTCATCGCCGGTGAAACGTAGGTGTCCCTTGTTAAAAACTTTGTAGATCGGTGAATTAACCAAATATATAAACAAAAAATGTATACAATGAAATAGAAATGATGTAGTTAAAATAGGACCAGTTGTACTAGATTTGACCCTCTCCATTGAGTAAAATGATGGCCTTTTTCACTATCTGCATTATCTATCACATCCTGGCTGATCTATCCCTGTTTTAGAACCCTTGCCCTCTCGCTTATTCCCATGGTCCCCAACTTCCTTTTCTACTTAGTAATGTTTTGACTGCGAACAACACGGCAGAGAGGCTGAACTAGAAAGGAAGTAGGGCGCAGAGTTAACCCAGCTGCCTAGCCAGGCATTCCTTATTCCTTTGGCTCTTAATGCTGGCTCTTATGAAATATGCATAGCAAGGGAAGTTACTTAAGGTGCCCTTTTTTTTTTTTTAACAAAAACCATAGCTTTCAGATGTGTGTTGCTGTGTGTCCAGGTTCTTTCATATGACCATTCATACATCTGCACGTCATACGTCATGTATGTGTTTTAGCTTCTATCGATTCTCGTGTGTGTGTGTGTGTGTGTGTGTGTGTGTGTGTGTGTGTGTGTGTGTGTGTGTGTGTGTGTGTGTGTGTGTGTGTGTGTGTGTGCGTGCGCGCTCTAACACTGCATGGAGTGCAGATAATGGAAGCCTCTTTCTGAAGGGGGTGAGGTGCGAGGCGATCTCCCTGCTGACCTGGTGGACGACGACTCTTTAAGCCCAGATGCGGGCAGTGGATGTAGGTTTCTAGGTTTCCAGGCTAAATCACTTGTCCCCAGAGGACCAGGACCACGTGAGGTCATTGTGTCCACTTGTCAAAGGAAGAAAAAACACAGTCTACAAATCCTTACCTTATCATGCTACTTCATGCGAGGGGATCCGCAACACATTTTATTGGTGGAACTACATTGATGTATTACTGTACATTTCTGTATTTCGGCAACTACCTGAGTTAGTTCTAATGTATAGCCTTGCATAGGGACAGAGGGGAAACCATTCCATTGCTCTCCATTGACTTTGTAATGCGTGAAGGCCCCTCCTTTAAATATTGGTCTTATATTCTTTTTTTATTAAAGAGCACATCTACAAAAAAACACAAGGGAAGCGCTGAGAAATTGCGGGCCGAAAAAAAGACATGCTTTGGTTACACTATCAGTTTTATTTATTTTTATACAGTGTAGTACAGCTGGGCGTTACAGGGCCCTTCTAGGGCCAGCAGACAAACCGCACAGCAGAAACATGGAGGAACAAATTCTTTATTTATAAAGATTATGGTGCCGGTCTGGGCCCTAATGCCAGGGCCTATACTTTATGGTCCCAGTCCAGCCTTTGGTGGGATACATTACCAATAGGGTGAAGACCAAAACACATATCAGACAATATCAGACTACCTAAGAGCTAATATCAGATATTATCGGACTTAGAAGATAATATCAGATACTATCAGACCTATACATATGCAGCTCATATCCGAAAATGTCAGACCTATACCTATTACATCATCCTACATGCTCCTCTTCTCTCTGGGTTATCTCAAAGTTGAATATTGTTACTTCATTTGAAACTCTGTGACTTATGGTACACCATGAGTCGTAAGTGCAATAACAGGGAAATTCTGTAGAATATCGTGGACATATTCACAGAACATTTGAACTTAACTATTTACACAACCTGTACATTGGATTGACTCTGTACATACATAGATATTTGCCACTCTCATACATCTCTGATCCCTACCATTAACCTGTGATATTTGGACATATTTAGAGATTGTATATTTAGATTTCCATTAACCTCTAATGTATGGCTCGATCTTTTACTATTACTTGTGGCAATGTGTCCTTTGGAATTGCACCCGACTGCTTACTCTGATTACTAATAATCATATTTGCACCGTTCCTACTTTGTACTGCAACTGCTGCACAGCAATTTCCCTCAGCAGCCGCACGAGCACACAAGGAAAAAAAAAATCATCCGCGCATTTTCTATTATTGATCATATCTGGGGGGGGGGGGGGGGGCGCACGGAGGGGGTCTCGCCCGGGGCGTAATTCAATGTAGAACCGCTACTGTCCCTCGGGATACATAAAGTAACATCTCATAATAGAAGCTAATAGTAGATAATATCACACCTGTAGCAGTGTCTGGAGGTCGACCAGAATAGGTGCTAGAACACAGGAAGAACACACTAGTGACTTTCAAAAGTTACTAGCCCTGGTGTAAAGTTACTAGACCAAGCAAATCAATGTGTGTCGCAGGCACGCGCATCACGTCTTCACATCACACATTTATTCATTCATTCTTCATACAGTACATTTCAATGCTCGTGCTGATTATGTTACTATTACTCACAGACGTGCGGTCAGGGGTGGCAGAGGAGGCAGAGCTAAGGGTGGTTTAGGGCCAAGGCCTGTCAAGGCCCTTCCCTACTAGAGCATGGAAACCCGACTCGATCGACTACTCACGTTCAAAGACACATTTCTTTGAAAATGTTTAGAACCTCAAGAATAGACTTGATGATTTAAGCTGCTCTATCGGGTTCATATATTTGTGAATCTGACTGAAAATGTCAGCGCCTCACCGGCCACGAACCTCACCGCGCTGCTGTTATTCACATCTCCTCATTTACATCTCCATCCATTTTTTATGTTTTATAAATGATTAAAAAGTGCTAGTTATACAAATCACCCAACAGTTAACAGTGTAGGCTACACGATTAGCATTCAGGCAAACTCATTAAAAATATAGGCTACTCCTGTGTGACCTTTACTTCTAAAACTAAGATAGTGTTTACCATAAAAATGACGTGGCTTACCCATAAGATTGACCGCAAACTTTATTAAATGGTATCCTAGCAACACGTGCATGAACCCTACGGGTTATCAGAAGGGACGAAAAACATTTGAATAAACAAATTATGAAAACACGTCGGTAGCGTGTGCTCAATAGGACCAATCTTATGCTGTCCAAGAGAGGTTGACAACAGCAAAAATAGGTTTGCGATGACGGCCGCAGTGCTTGTAAAAGACGCTCTGTGCAAAGGGGCTGTAAAGCTGCCAGACACACGGGCTGGCGAGTGCATAGAGTTACTAGCCCGATAGGAAAGTTACTAGACTCGGGCGTGCGGGCGTGTCGCCATTTCGAACCCTGCCTATAGCTAAAACCAGATCCCTTAGAAATACATTGTGTAACTGAGCTATGAACATTATTTTGTTAAATTTGAATGTCTCCCACATATACATTGCCTTGGATCTTGATGAAACTCAATTACTAACTCGCCAATTTCTCTGTCTTTCTGTTGGTGTTCAATGTCTTTGAAGTGTCTTTCTGACAGTGCAAGTCTAGACTGTGTCACACATACATACACACACACAAAAATACAATTTAATTCAAATTATCACCTCCCTTACATGTACGCGTGTGAGTGTGTGTGTGTGTGTGTGTGTGTGTGTGCACACACATACACACATATACAGACACGCACACAAATACAATTTAATTCAAATTATCACCTCTCAAACACATCAAAGGATTCCAATCAGAATAAGCTCTGTCTTCTTTTTCCCCGGCAACCGTACTCATTTGTGTCCACATCTGACGCTCGTCTCTGACTAGTGGTGGCTCGTTCGCGAACGAATCAGTTCGAGCGAACGACTCTTTAACATGAACGAACCGACCTGATTCCCCGTTTCAGTTCGTCTCGTTCGTTCTCCGAGACTCGACTCCCAGCTCCGCCCACTAGTCGCTGACTCGCCGTTCGTTCACTGACTGTGTTTAGCGGTGAAGACTCGAGGACTGAGACGTCACGAGAGTCAGCCGGCAACAACATCCCGATTCCGAACATGAAGCGCTCCTCAGCTAAAAGGAACTTAGTTAATGTTGTGTTGATTGATGACCGTTTGCACCATTGCACGATCGTGATTCGTTTGAGAATGAGAACGAGGGAGGAGCTGAGTCTGACCGACTCAGCTGAGAACCATGATTCACCGCTACCGGAAACGCGACTGAATGAACGATTCGAACAAATCTTCTTGGCGAACTGACCGACACAAACTGATTAAAGCAAACTAATCATGAAATCCATCACTATCTCTGACCCTCTTTTTCGCTATGGCTACATGTCTGTAAGACATACAGACTGACTTTGCTGATGCACATAATGTGTATGTGATGTTTAAGCATGTGTATGTTTATGTACAGTACATAAGCATGCACATATGTATTCTTATTGTAACAAGGTCCATTGCTACACGCCACCTAGGATGCTGCCGCACTCCACCCAGGTGAATTTTACTGTGCACCTCAAAACACAAGGATGCAGGGTGGTTGTGTTGAAAGCCGGTATATTGTACGGTTTGCAGATAATGATACAAATACGAGTGTGTGTGGAGATGGCTTGTTTGTGCATGTTGATTACTTAATGCAAAACAGGGGTGCAGCCCCACCCAGCCCGAGAACCCAATGAGACTCAGGCCAGGTGAGGTTGCATAAACCAACCATCATCACATCACTGTTATTTGTTGCATGTCACATGTTGAATTTAAGAATTCCTAAGAATACCTTTTTATTATTTTGTCTCTTCAGATGCATCTTCACATTTGTATGTATCTGCAAATATGTGTGAGTCTAGAGAGGGTATCCTTGTCTAACTGTTGCCATATTTGCTTTGGTCATTGGAAGCTGGTAGGGGTGGATAATCTTTAATTTGGTGCCCCATTTTCTCTTGTTGCTGTTCTGGCAAATGGGACAAGAAACTGGGTAGGTACAACAACATTTCAGAGTTTGGTAATCTAGCACACTGTTTAACTGTGTTGTGCAACTCCAAGCCATCCTCATCTGTACCATCAACACCCTGGAGAGGAAGTGCTTCAGCATGTTAGACCTGATCAGGAATACAAACAACATAATCTGTTTCACACAACTTCTTGGCTATTTCATAGGGAACAGAGAAATGGGCAGGACGATAGATAGCACAACTAGAACCCTATTACCAGGCTGGAATGACCAGGCAACTGTCTTCTCATCATCATAGTGACACATAATGGACTGGCTTTCGTAGGAGAGCAGGACTAATGAGGGTGCTCTCTGACTTGACTGACAAAGTCTCATACCTTAGACGATACATTTGGGCCAGTAGACATAAACTGTTCTTTAGGAACCTTCAGAACCTTCAGACCTTGGAGGGTGTGACCAAAAACCAGAACAAGTAACAAGGTTAGTCAATATCATTTAAGCAGATGTCCCAAACTGCAATGCCTGCCTGGACGACTTGGTTGTGTACTCATCTAACTGGTCGGATAACCTGAGCTTGTGTTTGACCACTTAGCCAAGGCGAATCGGGGAAAAAGGTAGAGCAGGGGCAAGTAATACCTGTTGATTCAAAGGCATCAGTCGTCACCATCACTGCTTTTCCAGTACCCACCACTAAGGGATAAGTATTCCTTGGAATGGTGGGCTTTTATCGCAGCTTCTGTTAGAATTGCTTATCCATTGCTGCGCCTCATCTGACTGGCCAATCCAACCCTTTTGTCTGGACAGCTGAGGGCCAGCATGCATTTGAGTTTCTTTTTAGCTCCCCTTTTTTGGCCGTTCCAGACCTTCTTTGGCCCTTAAACTGGACGTGGATGTAAGTTCAGGAGGAGCGGGGGGCTGTCCTACTGCAAGCTGATGCAAATGGAGTTAGAGGGTATGTGACGATGTGTTGGCTGGTGCCTTATCGCATGGGTAGTAGCTTCTAGTCAAAGTGATTTAAACAACGTAAACATATGTTTACTGTTTATGGGTAGGGGTGTTACGTCTGTATGTATTTGTGGAGTATTGTTTTCACTGGAGGCTGTTAACCAACGAGAGCCAAGCTGCCTGCCAAAAAGATGTGCTCTGCATCTTATGCGCCTGCATTTTAGCTTAGCTTAGCTTTGTTAACTCTCATTGGTCACTTATTTTGTTTCATTCAGCCATGTCTGCTGCCATATTTGGCCTTTTGCTTTGGTTAAGCTTTATTCACACGTTGGTTGTTCCTGTAGGAAGCTGGTAGGGGTGTGTGCCCTTTATTTGGTGTCCCAATTTCTCTTGTTTTTGTTGAGCGAGGGAGCTAGGCTTATCCATTGTTTTAGCCCTTTAACCCTTTACTCTAAGTGATGACAAAGATGCTGTTTAAAGGTAAGTGCTGTTAGGTCTATTATTTTTGGACCAGGCTCAGCCTGGTGTCTTATAGCTTCCTTGACCTACTTTATGCTTCTATTTCTGTTATTCCAATATTTGAGTCCACTTTATGTTTTCCTCTTCATCCCCTAGACTAGAGGGTCGTAAAGTGTCTGGTACTATGGAAAACAAAAACTGGTGTTTTAAATTTTTATTAACATATTTATGCAATGCATTTTATTCGATTTGGATGCTGCTTAATGCCACACATCTAATTGTCAGTTGCATGTTTTTGTGCAGTATTGTGGAAACACTCATCACCACTGGAGGCATGTATGACATTTGCTTCTCTCTGTCAGGTCAATGAAATAATGATCATGGCATGATTAAATAAAGGGATAGAAATGCCTTGCGCGATGCTAAAGTGACTCAAATCACTGCTGACATTTATGGTAATGCTGCAATTGCTTCCATTTCGGTTATTTAAATCCAATGCTAATTATCATGGAACTTTCTTTCACAGCAAATCTTCATAATGTTTACTTACTGTTATAATTAACTTTGAAGTTGTTTTGCAAATAAACGTTACAGATAATTCAGTAAATGGCGGTTGGGAGCCAACTCTGTCTAGTTTTCTTGTGCACAGCTTTGCCTTGGGATGAACATGTTGGACACATTCTCCAGATGGCTAATGCTGTCATCAGTGTCATAGTAAATGATCAGGCCTTCCTAAGCAGAGACAGCTCATTCCCATCTTTACAGATTGGAAACATCCCTCATCTGTGAACAGTGAACACCAGCAGACCCAAGCAAACCCTAATTACATAAGATAGTTGATGGCCAATGCTCTTTTCCCCCAGAAAATGCACACAGACACACATATGTGAATCTGCTCAATGGGTGACATTTCAATAGAAGCATCATTAGCCTACAGCTAACATCACAGCCCATTGTTTTGCCAGACCCTTTTATGCAGTGTGCTGGAAATATGGATGGCCAGCTCATTTAACACTGAGAGCCACTAGCAAGTAAACAATGACATGCTCCGAACCTCCTCCATATCCCTCTCTACCTCACTCTCTCATTCTGCACACATATTAATGAGCATAACAAAAAAAATAACGAAAGTCCTGCCATATGCCAACAGCTGCAGGCTCATCGACTGTGATGGTTCCAGTGGCAGTGATAAGTCTGTCCCCTCATTCAGCTGCTTAGATGCAATGCTCTGCCAAAAGCAAAGACCCACACACACACACACGCATACACATGTGTACACAGACATCCAGAGTACCCACCCATCTGCACACACACACACACACACACACACACACACACACACACACACACACACACCCAGAGTACCCACCCATCTGCACAATCTCACACACACACGCAAATTCTAGTAACCACACAATAACAACTTGAGTCTGTCCACATAGAAATAGCAATATTCACAACTCCCTAACGCATCCCTGTGTATAGCAAGGCTTTATCTCTCCCTCGGGTGCCCCCCCCCCCCCCCCCGGGGGCCTGCCAGGCCAATCTGGGGGCCACATCTGACAGCCAGCCACTGCCGGCTGTCAGACGGGGGCCCTGGCCCCGCTACTGGGGGACCCAGCGGCCCCTGCTGTATAAATACAATCAAACAATAAATATATCCCTTCCCGTGTAACTTGGCTCTCTGCACGCCTCCGTCAAGAAGCAAAGGCACCACCTCCGCCCCGCGGCGCCCCGTC
>NC_140282.1:19684730-19706183 GCF_964030765.1 Micromesistius poutassou
AATATTGAAGTGTAGGAAGGTATCACAAGACAGGTTGCCAGAAGGTATCAGCACAGATTATTGCCACAAGCAAAATAAAACTGAGGTTGAAACTGACAAAACTAAAACGACTTGACTTCCACTGGTTCCCTTCTGGTAGAGAAAGGCTTTATAAGATGGAAGGTCTTTTAGTTTGGTTTGTTATTTTTGTTTTGTTAGTATTGTAACATTTTTTTTGCCTACTGTGTCAAATCAATACACAGAGAACAGAATCAAAGAACAGAAATGATGATAAGCGCGCACAAAGGATAATAACTCAGGATACGGTTGAGATTGACAGCAATTTCAGCCGTTTCAATTCCTGCAATCAGACAGACTGGCATCAGCTGCGTTCTACCAAACATGGCGCGGTGACAGTCCTGTGTGCGACTTGTGTTGTGTCAATTCACACATTCACAACCTGTGTCAAATGTACAAAACGTATTAAAGAACAACAATTGTTTTGTATACTGCTAAGAATGTAATAAATAGTAACAAAGCAATTTTTTTTAAAGGTAAGATAATGAACAAAACTTCCTTCATGTAAATCTGCTTTGTGCATCAAACATGAATTAAACATGATTAAAATTATCCAACATTTCAGGATCAAAAACTTCAGCATCTGTAAACGAGTTTGACCAAGTAATTGCAGGTCAGTATTTGAATCACAATCAGAAACTAATAATAAATAGGTAGCTTTGTAATGCTAATTACGCAAAGTGAACCTGCTTGGTTACTGTACACAATAGTGTGTGTGTGTGTGTGTGTGTGTGTGTGTGTGTGTGTGTGTGTGTGTGTGTGTGTGTGTGTGTGTGTGTGCGCTTGTGCATGTGTTCTTGTGATGCAATTTATTTGTGCTCTTTGATATTGTATTAATCCCCAGCAGAATTAAACAAAGACAGTGCTTGCAATTTCATTATCTTTTTAGTCTTCAAATGCAGCACACATTAAAAAAGTACCTCCAGCAATGGCCGATGCAGCATATGAAATCACATCTCTGTGGTTGCCAAAATGTTCTTGAGTTTAGGAGCCCACACATCCACAATCTTCTCTGAATCTCTTGAGACACGGGCACAGTAATTACATTGTGTCTGTGGGCCCACAGTACAGCAGCCTGGAGATATGGGTGGTGGGTTGGATGGAAAATTAGTTTTATTCCCAAAATGTGTAATATCGCACACGTCTATTTCTCCTTGTCTTCCACATGTTTAGATGATCTTCTCTTCTTTGTTGTACTCATCAGTCTTCTTTTGAGTCCCTTTGCCTCTTCCCGTTGCTCTCTCATCTCCTCCTGTCTCTATCTACTTCCTATCCCCTCCTCTTCCCTGTCTCTGTTCGCCGCACAACACGGTTATCTCCACCCTTTTGTCTTAAACCATCCAACTGGGTGAGGAGGAGTGTGTGTGTGTGTATGTGTGTGTGTGTGGGGGGGGGGGGGGGGGGGGGGCGGTTCTCGGCATAATCAAAGAGAAAAGAAAAACGGCGATGGGAAACCTAGGAGCGTAATTAGAGGGCCCAGATGGCACTCTTAACAAATAGCCTCCAATTATGAGAAACTAGGACTGTAGGGGGGGATCAGAGAAGGGGGCGCGGGGCAGGCTCTCGGTGGCAGCCCCCCCCCCCCCCCCCTCGCTGGAGGTGTGCAGGAGTCTGAGGGCTCATTACGGCGGGACAGTGTGGAAGGAGGAAGCTGCACTCAGGCAAACATCTTTGATCAATCATCCGTGTCAGAGGTTAATCATTCCAATGCCACAGGATCAACGGCCTAAGTGCTACCAGAAGCCCCCAACCACACACACACACACACACACACACACACACACACACACACACACACACACACACACACACACACACACACACACACACACACACACACCTCACTCCTCAATCCGTTGGATGGTTAAAGACAAACGACATTGTGGACTCTCTATGAGTGATAACTCTGTTATCGTCTGTTCCCTTTGTCATTCTCTCAGTGGTAGCATCACACCTTAATTCTGTCCATCTCTCCCTTCGTCTACTCCTCTTTCACCCGTGTAATATCTGTGTTGTTGTCCCCACATTGCAATTTACCATTCTGCTCAAGGACATCTAAGTGAGTGTGATTAAATGTCTCAGATATAGCGCTGTGTCCACCCTGTTTCTGTGCGAACGTGCACTTAACACTCTTCCTCATGCTCTCTTCAGCTTTCATTGCATCTTAGGGTCGTTGACATTGGATTTCTTAAGCATTGCTTTGTGAGCAACAGGGTTGAGGGTCAAGAAAGGAACATGGTGATTTGACTTGCAGTTATTTTTGGGAGCACTGTAATCCTAATCATATAATAAACCTTTCATTTGTTTCCATTGTTGTGAGGGTATAGTTGCGGTACTATACCTGTGTCCTATGGCGTCGCCTTCCAGGTCAACGCGGATTGATTTGGATTGCATCATTCATGCATTATTGAAATGGCAATATCCACAAGGGTACAGCAGCCGTCATACGGTGTCACAGTGTGGGCTGCTTCACCTGGAAGTGGGCCAACACTAAGAGCCCACAGATCCCACGCACCGCACAGGTCACACAGAACAGGTCAACACTTGACTTTGTCCTGTCTGCGCGCGCACACACACACACACACACACACACACACACACACACACACACACACACACACACACACACACACACACACACACACACACACACACACACACACACACAAATGCAGACCTTGCAGACATACAAATAATGACTACCGGGAACATATATTCAACCCCAGGGAGTCAATGAATTGCCAGCTACTAAATGAGTCCATATCAATAGCCCCAACTGTTTTATTGCAGCAGATGTATCGTCTTACAAATTGCCCAGATTCATTTTGAGTAAGGAAACTGGATTTCAAATCCCACCTCATTATTTATATTTTATGCTAGCCTAACTAGGATCTCTAGATTATAATGGGCCCTTGTGAACATGTTTACTTAAGAAAGGTTATTTTAGGATTTATTTTAGTGCTTAGTTTCTGCAGGTTTTTGTAATCAAACAAAAAAACTATCAGTTTTCTCAAGACACACAAACACAAATAATAGTTATCTGATATTTTGATACTTTGCATGTAAAAAAAATCCACTACCTTACAAGTTGTGGTAGAATGTCTACTATATTCTAGCATCACAATAAACGACCTCTTTGACAACAGCAACCATGTTAGAATTGGTAAAAACAAGAGAAATTCAAACAATTTGCACACATTACTCATTGTAGAGTCAGGGACACTGAGATGTGTGTGTTCCCCATTCTGGCTCCAATAAAGAACGTTTAGAATTCATCAGTATTCCCTGACGGTGGTGGTAGGGGTCGGTCCCCACTGAGCCCCGTGTCACTCTCCTCTACCGTGCATCCATTTTAAACCATCGAAGACTGACCCCATCTCGCAAGTCATGCATCAGCTAGCATACCCACATTAAAACAGGCGGACCACACTAAGAGAAAACAGTCATTATCTTACTTTATGTATACGGGCCCAAATGTCTTTGTTCGGTGTGGAAAATGACTCAGGGGGCCCTTGTTCATCACATAATTATGACATCACTGATGACATCAGAAGGGAAGCCGTTGTTTACAGTGAAATAAAATAAATTCACATGATTTACAGTTTACCCACCATCGAATCAGTAGACAAAATGATTGAGCTTCTACTGCAGACCTCATATTAAACCAGAGATCAAAATAAAGTTTTCAAAACCCTGAAGGCATATCACTTTTCCTGTGCGGCTGGGTTCACGTATTTATACAAAAGAGATAAAGGATAACTGTGTTTTCGCCAGGGTGAGTGCATGCTTTCAGTTTTCAATTCAAATGTTTCCGAGTCACTATTCTTAGGATAGGTTGTACCAAGCAAAAACACGAATAAACCATTAGGCTTGAACAAATCAACTTCAAAGAAACATATCTAAACTGTGATACCGGAGACAATGAAACTATTTTCATTCAGGAGCTAAATCATGCTACAGAGGCCTACACAACGTGCAGCTACACTCTTAAGATTGTATTTCTGTGAAGCACTTTTAACTGAATGTTTTCTCTTTCAATCATGCCAATTTCAATAAATATGTATTATTATGCAGATATTGCAACGCCGGGGCAAACAGGTGTTGGATTCAAAACGCACGACGCGTGACGACCGGCAGGTGGAATCAGAACGACTGGTCTTCACTGGACGCAGTGTTGGGTACACAGGTCGGCAGTAATGAGCAGGGCAAAGGTACAAAAACGTGAGGCGAAAGAAGAGTCGAGGGGGGTAACCAGTCTGGTTACTGGAAACCAGTCGCGGGCCGCTAGACACGGGGGTACTAAGACGAAGTGGCACAGAAGGAGGGAAACACGCTGACTAAATACACGAGGAGGCAAGAGGTAATGAGGGACAGGTGATAACAATCAACGCAACAGGGAGAGATCACAGGAAGCACAGGGAGCCAGGGCGTGAACCAACTGGAACAGAAAACAACGATAGCATGAAGGAAACAAATAATACATGACTTAAGGAGCAGGGCGGGACGTGATGGATATGGATTCATAATTTGAGAGTGGTTAATAATGTGACGCTCTTTCTCTACTTTATTTCACTTGTTTCACTCTCTATTATTTTTAGCTCCAATTATGGCAATTATCACACTGCAATCACCTAACAATTAACATTTCTATCCACAGGGGCAGGATATGTTGGCTATACCCACACACAAACGTACGCACGCACGCAGGCACACACACACACACAAATCATTACATACACACACGCACACACACACAAATCATTACATACACCCACACACACAAAGACTCACCCATACACACTCACTCACAATCCCATATGTTGCAGGTAGTGTTGGCAGTTTGCCATCTAGGCTAATGGTGTGGGATCTGACATTGTCCCAAACCGCTGCATTTTAATCATGATGGAACGATAGTCGACCTCCATTTCCACCAACTAATCCCTCTGCAGTGCTGACGCGGCAGACCTGGGCAAACTGTTAAGTGGAAGATAGATTAAGGTTGCATTCATATTCAAAATGTTATTCCAAAATAACATTAAAGTAAACTGCTGCTGATTTGGAGGTCAGAGTCTGGGATAGGAAATGATCGCGCACTGTGAATGCCACCGACTTCACTCAACTATTTATGAATGTGTAGCTCATTTTCAAATGTACTGACCTCAGGTACAGCACTATAAATGATAATTCACTGGGAAAAGATATTCCCACATGGTTAAAGGTCACGGACTAAAACAACACTAACATCTCCATCTGGCAGCAGACACATCAGCCTGTTACCAGAGCATTCATTCTTTAAAGTATAGACAAATAGAACCGTATAGGAATCAATATCTCCTTAACGGTATCATATTGACACACTTATGGATGGCATGTCACATGGAACATTTGTCCTCATCATGCTCAGTGACTGATCTCCTCCCTATATTGTCAAGGTAGTGCGGTGGTAACATGTTTTGGTGTGTGTGTGTGTGTGTGTGTGTGTGTGTGTGTGTGTGTGTGTGTGTGTGTGTGTGTGTGTGTGTGTGTGTGTGTGTGTGTGTGTGTGTGTGTGTGTGTGGGGGGGCTGTTCCTTAATGATAACAGAGTGCAGTCCACACGGTATCCTCCTCTCTGGCCTTTACAGTACTCCAATTTTCAGGACAGAGAAACCTGAAAGAAATACAGAAAAATCATTACAAGACAAATGTCAGGTGTTTCTGAGCAGCGCCACAGGGTACATTTCACTCATCTCGGTTCTGTCAGCACCTCCTCTCTCTCCCTGGTTCTGTCAGCACCTCCTCTCTCTCCCTCCACCTCCCTTTGTCCCCTCATCACCCTTTCTTACAGATAATGTCACTGCCTACACAGGGTGAGGAGCACACTGTGAACTCCTCTTCCTCTATATTTGGAGCCAAGCCCCTCCACAACACCTTGGCCCTAGCCTCTCTGACCTGCTACAGCTCTGCTCTAATATGTCTTTGTCTGTCTGTCTCTATGTTCCTGTATGTCTTTGTCTGTCTGTCACTATACTCCTCTTACCTCTCTCTCTCTCTCTCTCTCTCTCTCTCTCTCTCTCTCTCTCTCTCATTTCATTGCCTCTGACTGTCTTGATTTTTTCGTTAGGTGTTTCTCTCTCCTCCGTTCTAAGTAGAGACAGAGGCTGAGCGTCACCAGGCTGAACTGTCTGCTCCTCTAAAGGTCAGTAGTCTTCATCAGCCTGGATGATGGTGAATGAAGCCAGCAGAAGACATTAGCCATCCCGCTGTCCGCAGCGCCACCGTGGAAATATGGACAGGCAGCCAGAGAGGCCAGATAGATGAGGAGAGAAAGGAAGAAAAAATGCGAAGAAAAAACAGACTAAGGAAAGAATGAAAGTAAAAATGAAAGAACAATAGCGGGGGGAAAAAATGAAGCATATAATAAAAAAAGAAAGAATAAACAAAGATGCTGAGACATGTACAGAAAAAGAACAGATGAAAGAAAAAGAGGAAGAAATAAGTGATGAAACTGAGGTAAAGAAAGAATCAATGAAGAATGAGAGAAAGAAAGAAAGAATGAGATGAAGAAAGAAAGAATTAAATAATGAGATGAAGAAAGAAGGAATTAAATAATGAGAGGAAGAAAGAAACAAGGAAAGTATGAGAGAAAGAAAAATGATGAAAGAACAAAAGGAAGAAAGAAGTGATGAAACTGAGGTGAAGAAAAATAACCAATGAAGAATGAGAGAAAGAAAGAAAGAAATTGGTTCTTTCACTCATTCTTCATTGGTCCAAACAATGAAGAATGAGACTAAGAAAGAAACAATGAAAGAATGGGAGAAAGAAAAATAATGAAAGAACAAGAGAAATAAAAGCGATGAAATAACAAGTGAGATAACAAATGAGCTCACAAAATAAAGAAGTGACAAACAAACAAAATAGAGAAATGCAGCATTTCAAGCATTCACCTTAAAGACAAGATAATAAAGATAATAAAGAGCCGAATAACAAGAAACCTTAAAACTGGGAACTTTAATGCATCTATTAATTTATCTATCCATCTTAAACCATGATCAATTCATCCCTAATCTATCCAACTATCTTTCCTACTATTATTTATCCATCCATCTATAATTTATAGCAATCTTTAATCTATCCATCCATCTATTCATATATAATCTATCTATCTATCAATTTATAATATGTTTATCCATCTTATCTATCTATCGATCGTATCTATCCATCTATCTATCTATCCATTTATCATCTTATCCATGTATAATCAATCTATCTACATATCTATTCATCTATCATTCCATCAATAATATCTCAATCTATCCAACTTTTAGACATATATACACTCTATCACAATCCACAATGTATTCTATCTAGCTATATATATATATATAAAATCCATCTTAATCTATCATCTATCTATTTACTCTCTATTTAATCTCAATATATAATCTATCTATCTACATGATCAATATATGTATGTATCTATGCATCTATGTATCTATCTACTCTATCTCAATAATAATACAAAAAAAAAAATATATAAGATGTATGTATGTATATATGCATGCAAGTATCATCCGTCTATTAACACCATTTCAATCTTTAAGCTATGTATCTACAGTTTCTCTGTATCTATCTATATATACACATCTATATCAATATACTCTATTTCAATTAATATTATAGCTATCTATCTATCGAGAGTATCTATCTATGTATCTTTCTATGTATGTACGTATGTATCTTTCTATTTATAATCGATAATTTATGTATTGACATTATGTATGTATCTATCCATCAATATATCTAATCATAATCTATAAATGAATATCTGGCTGGATGTCAGAATGTCTGTCAGAGGACTTTCTGACTACTGAAGGAGAGCCAGGGGGCAGGCACTGACTTCATGTCCTCGTAAATTCACCATAACTGTGACGTAAGGGTGTGTGTGTGTGTGTGTGTGTGTGTGTGTTCGTGTATATATGTCAGGTTATGGAGAACATTGATTCTTTTCAGTCTTGTCTCCACTTGGTTTGACAGCAGCCCTGGGGTCGTAAGGGACACACAGCAAACAGCACATTGAAAGCACCGATAGTGTTCATTCATGTGTATGTATGTGTATGTGTATGTATTTGACTGTGTATGTGTGGGCCTGTGTCAGAGGGTATATCAGAGTGTGTGCGTGCATGTGTGTGTGCGTGTGCGTGTGCGTGTGTGTGTGTGTGTGCGTGTGTACGAGCGTTGGTGTGTTGCGGTAATTGTCATTGATGGCTCCAGCTCTGTGGGGCAGCGTGCAGACGGACATCGATCTGGTGTCACTGTTGAGAACGCCTTGTGGGACGCCCAAGTGTTCCTCAGGTACCGTGTGTGTGTGTTGGGTGTGCGTCTCTGTGTCTGTGAGCACAGAGAGCCACCCATGGTTCACCGTGTGTGTGTGTGTGCATGCGTGGCGGTGAGTGAGTGTCTACACGTGTTCCCATCAATGTGTACGTCTTGTTTTTGCATTTTGTTGTGCAGCTGCTTCACTGCCCCGTATTAAAGCACAGGAGACACTTTTTGCCTTCGGTGTCTTTTGTCTGTTTTTTTCCTCCACTGGCGCTAACCAAACAAATGACACTGCGTTTACGTAGGTTGCTGGCAACACACAACAGCTTCCACTGCTCAGGAGGTGACACTTTCCCTTTTCTCATCACAGCCCCCGCTTTGTCTTTCTTCTTCTTCTCCGCACCCACTGATCACTTCCCCCCCCCCCCCCCCCCCCCCACCCCCACACACACACACTACAACCATCAGAGGTCAATCACCTTAATCTCCACTGACACTATCATTATTGGATTTTCTTGTGCACTTGTTATGAATATGGATACACACACATAACAAGCACAAGCATGCATGCATTGCACATACACACACACACACACACACACACACACACACACACACACACACACACACACACACACACACACACACACACACACACACACATATAAATAGTACAACACATGCTTAACAAAGAATACTGTTTTGAAAGTGTCTGTCTGTTGGCACACAACACACAGGTTAGCATACACATCCATACAAATATGCAGACAAAGCAGAAAACAAAAATTTCGGCACATACACAGCTATAGACTTGTATGTGTTGTCAGAGTTTGTGTGTGTGTGTGTGTGTGTGTGTGTGTGTGTGTGTGTGTGTGTGTGTGTGTGTGTGTGTGTGTGTGTGTGTGTGTGTGTGTGTGTGTGTGTGTGTGTGTGTGTGTGTGTGTGTGTGTGTGTGCGTGCACGTGCATGTGTGTGTGCATGTGTGTACATGATGGCAGGCAGTACCTGTACCAAGATGGATTCCTTGTTACCCTTGCGAATTGTAGGCCATTAAAGCAGGATATTGTGTACTTACTGAAGCCATCCAGACGCCGTTCCAATGTCTCTAGAGGAATGGTGTTCTCATTCAGATGTAAGGGCTGGATATGCTTTAATTTCACACATGTGTGGGCACTATGGTAAGGGGGGGGGGGGGTAGTGTGCGGAGCTGGGAGGGAGGGAGGGCATCAATGTCTGCCCTTTTAAGATTAGAAGTAAATGAGAAGAGCAAACACATTTCAGATGGAGTTGAGCATGTTGCCATGGTCACAAGGTCAGCTGACGAGCCGGTGACGCGTGCCACTCAGCGGCCTCACGCGAGCAGACCGGGTGCTGCCGTGAGTCAGGCTCTCAGGTCGCTGTGTTCATTTGCTTGTTTTCCTTGAAAGATTACAAAACTGAGCTCCCAAATCCTGTTGCTTTTGAGTTTAACACAAAGGTTAAAAAGAGAAACAATCAATTTCATTAAATTGGGTCAGGTGTTTTTTCATCTAGCCATGAATGTAAAATATGTGTTGTTAAAGTGGCAATCTAGAAGAATTCCATTAGTTCTCTCTGGCGACTCCTTTGGCGATAAGCGATATGCGAGGGTCTCCGTCAGTAGGCCTATGGCCCACTGGTGCTGTGCAATGGTGCGCCATGCCATGTAAGCGCAACTGAAACACAACTGTAGTCACATTCTGCAGGACAATCTTGTTACAAACACCAATGAGATGACTGATTTGAACCACATAAATCTCATTAGGAACACGAGATTAAGAGAGAAGGACCGGGAACCAGACTACATTTCAACTTTTTTCTAAGTATCTGTAGGCCTACATAATGTAAGATAGTGGTATTGCCAGCAGCGGATGATAGAAAATAGCAGTCCAACCTTAATTTTGGCTTCAGAGACATCAATGACCATTAGTGCTGCAGAACCACTCTTAGGAGCATTCTGTCAAGGAAAACTGCCGATAGAAACTTTTAATTCCATTGACAAGGGCGTAATTGATTATCTATGTACACAAGGAGCCACAGCTGTGAAAATCTAGATAAGTTACTGCAACTGCTACTCCATTGCGCCCCGTCTCCCATACCAAAGCAGCCTCACACACACACACACACACACACACACACACACACACACACACACACACACACACACACACACACACACACACAGTGAGTCATGATGGTAGCCCCTAATGAGTTGTTGCTGATTGGAAGTCTCTCATTACGGCCGGGCTAAATTTAAACCCCTTCCATGCGGGCCTCCATTTTGTAGAGATTCAGGATCATAAATAATTGAGCAGGCTGCTCACGCCTCGACATCTGTTATGTATGATGGAAAATGATGGCCTTAATAGCGTCACCCTGTGTTGGCCTACGTACACATTAGAATAAGTACTGTGGGTCATCATCCCTATCGCCCCCTTAGCCTTACAGACACCCCCCCAGTCCCAGGTTGGAGTTAGCATGCACACATCAACGGAGGCCGATATAAGGGCTTCCAGAATAGACGAGAGAGTAGGAGTGGCAAGGAGTGAGAGATAAAGGGAGAGAGAGCGAGTGGTAGACACAGAGAGTGAAGAGAGTCAGAGGAGGACAATGAGGGCGGGTGACCAATATTATCTTCGCTATTATCTTCCTTTTTTCGCCTACCACATCTTTATGTGATTACATCCGCTGGACCCCAGGCAGCGTGTATTTATAGAGATGAAAATTAATATTTCAGAAGGCCGACTTCTATTTTCCACCTGGGTGGCTGTGTACAGTAGAGACAGAGGGGGGTAAATGAAAGCAATGTTTCAATCCACTTCATTCCCCCATTGCTTCCTCTTAAAGTGATGAAGGAGGGTGGAGGAGGAGGAGAAAGACCTGTGAATCATCTGACTACAGCCTTCGGCTGGTCAACACAACTGGGAGTATGTTCTACCTGGGAGTTAGTTCAGATTGAAGATTCCGAACAAGAATAAACAGCCTAAGAATGTCGAGAAGAAAGTCACGGTGCGAAGTGGTTAGCTGCCCAGCTTCTGTATCTTGCACGGCATCTCAAGATATTTTTGTTAAATCGCAGAGGTTTTATAACGTATTGGGGTATCTTATGGAAATTTCCATAAGACATGTTGTTCACAAGACGCTTGTTCATAAGACACCATCAGTAATAATTTTACTGTCTGTACCGCGCTAATCACCCTTAAGGGGAACTTAACGTCTCTGCAGACTACTTTTCTTTTATGCCATTTTTACCTTTTATGACAATGAACTCTTTGTTTATTCTGAGTTATGTAAAACACAGCTACCACCACAGGTCTTTACATTTATTTTGATTTTTGTGGAATCACAATAGCAACACAGTGACCTTCTATATCAAAATTAAGCATGTGAAACACTACAAAGAAACAAGTGAAAATATGCCCGCAGCAAACATACTTTCTCACCACTTGCCAAGGAGCGCATCGTTAGCATTAATTTAGTCTCCCTCCAGGTGACATTCAGTCACCTGGTTTGTCTTTAGTTTTTACTGCCAGTGTATCAGCAGCTTCCAACTCCTGGGATAATGTTAGAGCACCCTGTCCCTCCACGCATTACACCACTAAACCTACGGCTTCAGCTCGCTGCTTATGGCAGTGACCTGCTTATTATTATGATTATTTTGGAAGCAGTCAACAGACAAAGTTGTTCTCGGCTTTAGTTTTTGAGTTCTAAGTGGGAGTTAGTTCTGGTTGGGAGTTAGTTTTAAGTGGGAGTTAGTTCTAAGTGGGAGTTAGTTCTAAGTGGGAGTTGGTTCTGGTTGGGACTGTTAGGGGAGCGATAGCTGCTGGACCCAAGAGCAGAACACAGAGACAGGACACGGGTTGGAGTGAAGGTGAACAGTTTATTTGGTGTAACCAGGAGTGAGGCAGGGGGCAGGTTGGAGAGTGAGGCTGGAGGGAGTGACGCAGGCAGGCTGGAGGTGTTGATCCAACTATAAGCAAAAGAGAACAAAGCTGAGGCACGAGATTTCAGCAGGAGAAATAACAACTAGAAAGCGTCGATACTGGCGCCAGGTACGAATAACTAACACAGTGTATTGAAGTATGAAATGGAGAAGACTGCAGGGAGACCAGGTGTGTATGAAGGGGAGTTGATGAGCTGATGCAGGCCAGGTGTGAGCAGTTGAGAGTGGCAGGCCCAGAGACAGACAGGGTATGGCCGACACAGGGGGAACACAGCACAACAGCTGTGGCTATGACAGGGAGGTATTTTTTAACTGGGAGTTAGCTCTAACTTGGAGTTATTACTAACAGGGAGATAGTTCTAACTGTGAGTTAGTTCTTGCTGGGAGTTAGCTCTAACTTGGAGTTAGTTATGGTTAGAAGTTACCTTTAGTGGAGTTATTGCTTACTGGGAGTTATCTCTAAACCGAGAGTTCTAGTGGGAGATAGTTATAACTGGGATTTACCTCTAACTGAGAGTTAGTTATAACTGGGAGTAACCTCTAACTAGGAGTTAGTTCTTAATGGGAGTTACCTCTAACTGAAGGTTAGTTATAACTGGGAGTAACCTCTTACTGGGGGTAGGTTGTAGTTGGCGGTGACCTCTACCTGAGAGTTAGTTCTACCTGGGAGATAGTTCTAATTTGGAATTAGTTCTAGTAGTTTTGTTATTTCTGGCCGTGAGTTACAGTTAGGAGTTAGTTCCCAGTAGAGTCAGGTTATTCTATTTCACTTTATAAACCACTTCGTTTTTCTCAATTGCTTTGGCAAAATGTGACAGCATGTGCAAATCTTGAACCCACTGGGCAGTTGTTCTCAAATGTTTTTGTGATTTGGATTTGTTGGATTCGTAAACAAATTGCAAATATTTTAGCACATCTATGAAAATGAGAAATTACAAATTGAATATATCTTGCTGATCAAAACTTATTATGTTGCATCTCTCTTAAATATTTGTACTCCAAAATAATTATGATTTACCACATTAAAGTCATCCCATGCACATTAATCCACTTAATTGTAAACATCTGTCAGGCATATACTGTATACCATAAATATCATCCAGTGATATGGAATCTTTAGTGTATAACTCAAACTTTACTGTATTACAGTGTAAGGCTTTACATTTTTTATTTTTTTATCATATTGTGCTGTGTACCTTTTCTGTTTAGTGTAGTCAGAAACTAAACAGAATCAGAAATACAGTCAAAATATCCATGGTAATGCTCAAATCAGCATGTGAATAGTATCCACATTCTGGTTTGGTACACAAAAGCATAAAATTAGCTTGACAAAAATATCATTCAAGTACAGAAAACGGTGTCGATAAAAAAATAGGACAAGAATGCTGACAACCACATTCTGATCACCATTATTTACGCAAGCTAAAATAACTTCCTTTCAAGGATGTATGACTGTGTGTGTGTGTATGAGACAATAACTTTGATTTGAAACATGAGTATTGTTTTGGGTGAGTTTTGACCTTTTGCAGCTGAGCTATGGTGTTGTGATGTACCATATTAGCTTTGTTTGGACAAATGCACCTTGAGCTCTGAAAATGTTCACAATGTTTTGAAGAAATCAATTGAGAAAAACTTTAAAAGAAAGTATAAATCATCAGAGACAAGACTTAAAAGGGAAATCAGAAACCAATGAAACCAAAGGCTACAGAGAAAAGAGATGTAAGGCGAGGCTGGTCCCAGCGTCTAGGGACACAAATGCAAAAGCACCGTTGCCTTTGCCCTTTAGCCTGGACCTTGGACAGCAGGCTTTGGGTCAAAGATCTGAGAGAACTTGAGGACACGGGTGACGGCCCATCAAAGACAGGTGGCGGTCTGAAGTGGGAGAAGCGACAAATATTAAATTAAATACTTTGTTAATCCCAGTGGGGAAATTCAGGAGATTCACGCATGGTAGCTGCATTCAAATGAATGGGGGGTGTCAACTATACTTCATTTGGCCAAAATGTATGATATTATATAAAGAACCCTTCGGTTGCTTGTATCAGATTTTCAATACACTGTGTGCAGATATTGGTGTCACCATTGCCCCGACATAAGCAGACGTCTGTGTCATGGAGGGTAATAGAAAATCCCACATTACCTCTGTTGTTGTCACTGGTCCGGCTCATGGCAGATGTACAGGAGACAGAGATCAGGAGATATACGGGAGATATCACGCCTGGAGGTAGTCATAGCCCCACCTCAACTGTCATGGCAGCTTAATGATTAACTCGTACCAATGTTCCATTTGTAATGAGCTCAATTCAAGATGCAATCTTATTGTGCTTTGCCAGTCTCTGTGTTGTATTTATCGCATCTTGAAAATAAAAAAAAGACGACCAATCTTAATATCTAATTTCAGTATTGCTGATTGAATAATAATCTGGCTCTTCTTTCTGTGTTAGAGAGAGGGAGAGTGTGAAGATCTATGCAGGAAGAGTGTATGTGCAGTGCATGTGTGCGAACACATCATATTTTCGAATTTCTGCCTCCAAAAATAGACCTGAGTAACCCACTACATCGGTGCTCAGTGTGCTTTGCTTTGTTTTCAAACACATGAATGTCGTTCTAGTTTGCGTTGCACTACAGACGTGAGGTGAACTGCTCTGCAGGCTTCACATCAATACGCAATTTTAGAATGAGTCAAAGTAGCGGCCGGCCAGTGGGTATCGCATCCCTTAAGATGTAAACATTAGGAAAACAAATCTTCTAATTGTATTACATTTATTTGGTTTGGTCAATATCCTTATCTACTACATAGCCTAACAGTAGGCTACCCACATGCGGTTAGGAAGTGCCGGCAATTTTATTTAAAAGTTGTTACAATGCATACAATGAATGTGTGTGTGTGTGTGTGTGTTGTTGTATTTTGTGTGTGCGTGTGTGTGTATACGTCCCCCCATTCATATGTGCATGTGTGCCTGCTTGTGTTCGTCTGTTTTATAAAAAGAGAGAATGTGTGGGCACATAAAACAATGTGCTTTGTGTATCATCGTCTTTTTGCAGGATTTCATAGTAAACTGATTTGGACATTAAGCCATGTGTTACAACGACAAACAAGTGAGATCTTGTTAATGACAGAAGAAGTTAGCATCTTCTCATATTTATGTCCTGTCTTATCGTTTCTATTTATTTATATATATCTTATCGTTCTATTTGTCAGTTCAAAAACATGACAAAAACATAAATAAAATAGAAGCCGAGGTGAGCGGGGAGAATAAATGGTTGGTTATATGAGACCAGGCTACCAGATATTCTGTGTTTCATCTCGGGTCCAGCCATGCATCTTAATCAACTGCTCACACATTTACCAGTGAACAAAAGCTTAACAGGAAACTTAAAGAGCTCAACTAACAAGCTAGGGTTCAGAAGATAGGGTGTGTGTGTGTGTGTGTGTGTGTTTGTGTGAGTGCACACTCGTGTTTGACCACGTGTTTGTGTGTGTGTGCGGTCCCTTCTTCAGAAAGCACGAGCTATAACCTCCCTTTGCGGTTGTCCTTGAGCTTGAGCCCTGACCATTTCCCTGAACAGTACCTTTCACACAGTTAGTTAAATCCCATTGTAACTAACTCAGTGTATGGATATTTCACTATTAGACAACCCTGTTGTGTCACTGGTATAACAAAGCATCAAGGAGAATGTCAATTGCGAAAAGTCCCATAAGCACAAGTACAAATCTCAGTCTTAATAGTAGTTATACTAATAATGATAACAATAATAAGCCTGCATTAGTCCCTTCATCAGCCTTCTCCTTCCCACCGCCTTCTGATTCACGCTTTGTGCACTGAATAGAGAAAGAAGTGGACCTCCCTCCATCTTGAAGACGTCAGTCACAATATTATCTGATTAAATAATAAATACCAATTATAGCTGTACAGCAGCGCTGTGAATTTAAAGCGATACCACATGGAGAATTAATTTTCCAGTCTATTAAATGCAGCTATAAGATAAGGTTCAGAGAGCAATATCCATGGCCCCTGTAAATGACTGGCAGAGCAATAACAATGAACCAGATGGGAAAGGTCTGCATAGAAACGACCTGGGTTGGCTTACACCTCACCTAAAGACCCCGCTCTGTCTCACCTCTACCTCTCCACATTCAGCGTGGTTTGTGTGCCCTGAAACTATGCTATTTAATGTGACTGGTTCTTAAACTTTATGTTGTCTAATGTGTCTAAGAATAGCCTGCAGCCGTCATTTACCCTGCAGGCATTAGCTTTGGGCTAAACTGTGGTGGATGTATTTATGTTCAGTGCACAAAGTTGGAAATCCAACCCAGTCATTCCACTAATAACTCCAATGATTTTAACAGTTAGCAGATGGCTCTGATTAAGGGGGGAAAGACATAGTAAATGGCTGCTGGCCATCTTTTTGTGTGCCTGCTTGTGTTTGTGTGTTTGTATAAAAAGAGAGAATGTGTGTGCACATACAAAATGTGCTATGTGTATCTTGCCTTTTTGCAGGAATTCATAGTAAAATGATTTTGACAATAAGCCATGTGTTACAATGACAAACAAGTGAGATCTTGTTGATGACAGTAGAAGTTTAAATGATGGTGCTTAAAGTCGTAGCAAGACTTTTCATTATGGAGGGAAAATGATTTCCTGATATATACTCTAATTTCCGGGGATAATTAAATGCGAACTTGCTGGTGTAGCAAAGTTATTTCATCTGAGGGAGTAGAGAGAACAGCCTAATTAGAGCAATCAAAACCTTGTCAAAACAATGTACTTTGTTTTCACACTTACGGTGCATGATCGTAATCTGACAGAGGAGCCATTAACACTTAGCTTTTCAAAAGAGACGGAGCACACTTTCTTCTACTCCCGGGAAGTTGTTGGCCGTTTCAGAGCTGCTGGGAATATATTGTGACAATAAGGTACATTCAATTACTTTTATTTGATGACACAAACACTTTGATCATGAATGGGGCCTATTCTCAGGCAAGGAATGTTGGCAAGGGATCACACTGTCCCTTAAAACTTTAACAATGTCTATAAATTAAATACATTGGTTTTCCATCCAATGATTGGGATACATTTAAAACTGTAATGTGCACTGAATATACACACATCTACAAATAGAGTTACTATAAAGTCCTTATAAAGTACTTATTCGATCAAACTGCAGGCATGCTACTATTAATATGGAACGCTAAATACACAGAGAAACCTATGCTGCACATTTTGAATATAAAACATGCTATTTAATATTAGGTTTTTTTCAATTTTCCGTTGGATACCTGCTAAGCGACCAGTGGAAAGGCCACAGGACCGTCTCCATGGCGCTGAGCCGTGGGCTCAATGGGCTGAGGAGGGACTGAGGTGTGGCTTATTATCCAGGAGAGGAGCTGAAGAGCTGGAGGACGCAGAAGAGCTCTCCTCCTCTCCTCTCCATCCAGCACCACACGCATATGTGCACGTACGCACGCACGCACACACACACACACACACACACACACACACACACACACACACACACACACACACACACACACACACACACACACACACACAACACACACACACACACACACACCACACACACACACACATGCATACACATACACGCACACAAGCACGCGCATACACATACACATACACGCGCACACACACACACACACACACAGACACACAGACACACACACGCACACGCATACACATACACGCGCACACACACACACACACACGCATATGCACACACACACACACACACACACACACACACACACCCACCCACACACAAACGGACATATGGTTATTTGAACATATTCCAGGTAACCAAGCATACACATGAACATTTGCAAACATTCAACATTCAAATACTCATTGTTAACATAGGCACACAAAGAAAACTATGTACGCTATATACTGCACATATGCACATATGTATGTATGCATTCACAGTGTAAGACCATTTACAAACAAACAAACACACACGCGCACATACACATACACAGACCAAATTGCAATTCCACCACTCACAAGATTTATTTTATTTAGAATGAGGCTGAAAGACCTCACTTTACAATGCATATTACTCATATATATACTCTTATATATATATCTTATATATATATAAGTACATATCACTCTCCTATTTGTTCATTGCTTGCGTGTCTCGTGGATCATTGGGATCCAGAAAGGCAGCATTAAATACTGCCCCCTCACAGCCACACTCAGGATCAACGCTCTTGCCTCTCTTAACCAACACTTTTAATATTTAATAGATGGAGACAAGGTCCGAGTCAGGCCCAAGATCTCCATGGAGACCGGCCTCCACCTGGTGCGTCTCTCATGACAAAGAATTATTTAGATCTGTGTAGACAGGAGACGGGTACAGGGAGAGGGGGGCTGAGAGAAATAAAGATGGAATGGGACAGGATATGAAAGAGCAAAAGAGAGCGAGGGGGAGAAAGCTTGAAAGACAAGAGAGCAAGCAAGAGAGAGGCATGGATATGATAACGCCAGCGTTTGTGTTGGTTCTATTGCAGACCCATGATCAGATGTTGCATCATGGATTTGTTTTTGTTTTGAGTATGACAATTGTATGCAGAATTTTGAGTTGGCCATTGCTTTGGCCCCACTACATATCATGTGACAGCACTCATCTTCTCTATAGATCATATTAGATGCAGCTGTTGCAGAAATGGGAAACATTTTATTATATTTATATTTTATGTATTATTGAAACACTCACTGGAGTGCAGGCACCGCAGGGTGAGCCAATCAATGTCATTCTGTTAAATCGCTGTACTTATTGGGGATTATTGCAAGGCAGAAGAACATTAAATACACCACTGCTGTCCATGTATGTGCTCCTCCTTCTATATTCCACCTTATCAGAATCTACAGACATCCATCCATCAGTGCATAAACCTGACCCTGTATCATCTGCAACAGACACAGTATACACAGTCAACCCAGAGTCAACACACGCATAAATCACACATGCAATATTATATCAATAAACACAGGTGATGAATAATACACACACAGAAAACGCACAACTGGTGCGGCTCTTGTCTGGATATGCTGCTTTTCCCCCTTCCAGATAGGATGGATGTCATAAAAAGTCATCTCTGCATGCCAAATGCAGTTAGAATCACAAATGTAGACGCGCTGTATGGAGGGTGTCACTGCATAAGCAATGGGCTATGCCATGGTGATGCTTTGCTTCATCTTGTGAGTTTCGCCTGTCAGCTGTTTACCTCCAGATAGATTTAAATGGTAATGCACTTTTAATGTACTCATATATTATTTCTGCAGGCAACAAAGAGATGAGGATCAGCAATAGATGGACGAGAGTGGATTTCATAGATCGGTATGTAGAAACAATCGATAAGTCCCCAAGGATAGGAATGTTTCTTTTTACTAATGCTATGTTAGCATAATCATTAAGTTAGTATTATTCGTATCACTTTGTATGAGGCGTGTTTACATGGATCTGAATCAGATGAGCACTCTCCTCAGCTGTATCCTACCCTGTTAGCATCAAGCTAAGCTGCATCCCCTAACGTTGCTCCTTTTGGACTTTTGGAGACGTCCACTGGAAAACAAAGCACTCTCTCCTACACCGTAACAAACACAAGGCAACTGATCTGATCATTAAAAATGATACACAATGCAATGACATAAGAGAGTGAACTTCACGTTGTGGTCAGAATAAAACTGGTGGATATTGTGCTCCTTTACGTAAAGTGGCACCCTACGACAACAATTGGGCTGTATCTTCAGACAAAAACAGGACGTTTTTGTCCACACTATTTTAATAGGATGATAGAAAGATGGGGGAAATGTAACATGCAGGGATGGGGGTGCTTTCTGGGCTCCACAGAGTCACATGTACATCATTCTGGTCACAGCCGGGGATTGTGGTAGCCATGTGTTGGAGTTACAGCCAGGGCTTTATGGAGCCACATTTACCGGATCATTTGAAGACAACCTACCAGGCCGTGGGCATTTAGTGAAGGAAGGAAGGGGGAAAGGGAACACATTCCAATACACAAAGAGACAACTCTTGAAAAGCACTAAACAAAAGTACCCAGCTTGGATTGAAATATTGTTTACTGAGGAGGCAAACAAAGCTGAACGAACAAACAAACAAAAACAGTGTAGTGTTCTGCAATCAAGGTGTGAGTTAGATTTTTTTTCTTTGCATCCTTCTCAACCCATTACAGTTCATCCAGTACTGTATGGATAATGAGCCAATGAGATGACAACCAGCAGATTTGGAATTCATTACCATTACCATTCCATTTCTAAAAGAAAGTGAAGAATGAAGAGGAAAGAATAAACGTTTTTAATAAGAGGTTTTTGAATGAAAGATGAGTCCAATAAAATGCAATAAGAAAGCTAAATTCTCATTAAGGCCTTTTTTTTTAATCATATTTCAACTGTGAAGACAAAGTAGCGCTGGGAGACTTTTATTAATCCATTTGCATGCTAATTAGCAGGGAAGACGCCGAAAATATCAAGGTGGTGGAGCTCACAGCCGCCAGGTCATTTGTGAAACAGGACGTGTTTTGAATAGCTCACGCATATTTCCTTTCATAGCTCGTTTTCTCAATCCAACACCGAGAAATGATAATGTCACCGTAATGAAGCCTTAATCAAGAAAGGCTGACTTTTTATTTAATGTGTTTCACGGTTTGCAAACAACTTAGTCATAATCGATATCCTCAGCGATGGAGAGGAATCCGTTCTCCTCTCTGAAAAGCTCCTCTTTTTGCCAGAAGCCGTATTGATTTTTCCTTTTTGCCGACCCTGCGTGCTTTACAGTCCAGAGGTGTAAAGCGGCGTGGAACGCCCTCCCCGGTCCGGAGGATCTCCTCCAGAGCCGCTCCCTCTGTGAAATCTGAGTAGTTTTGTCCGACTTGACCTCCTGTGACCCGCTGAATGGGTTACGGCTGTTCCTCCTCCTGTCCTGAGGATTAGGAAAGGATTTTCCAAAGTGCGCCGGAGAGATGGGGAGGAAATGAGGCTGGGGAGAGGAGAATGTGACAGAGCCACGCTGGAGGCGACCCGGAGGGAGGGAACCGTGGGGGACGGTGCCCATGGTAACAGGTTCATCCACATGACCAGCTGAGGAACATGG
>NC_140282.1:19706383-19781383 GCF_964030765.1 Micromesistius poutassou
GAAAATGGAGGTCAGTTTCATCTAATGTGTCAGGATTTGCAACAATTCAACAAATGTCCCCAGCCCAATATTAATGGTCAACGCTTGGGCAGTATTTATTCATAGCATCCTGACATTTCACCTGGGTGAACGGTATATTATGGTATTTGTGTAAAACATTTTATAAAATGATAATAAAAACATTAAAGCTGAGGTGCTGGCGATAGAAGTCATTGTAGCATGCATGCCATCGTCGGCTAGCCTACAATGCCGTGTGTCTGATGTGCAATTTGCCACTTCGACAAGTCTTGCTTGGTTTAAATACTTGTGGCCTAAAGAATAATGAATATATAGGGTATAAGTGCCCTTCTTCCATAGATTTGATCAAATTTCACAGAGTAGGACCTCCTTGTGCACGTTCCATCCAATGTAAAACATGTGGAAAGTAAACTGAAGCTGCAATACATACGGTACATTCATACATATGTACATACATACAGTCTGTGTGTTCCACCCACAGTGGAAGGCCACTGGCCATGCTGTTTGTAACCTGCTTTTTACTGTTGTAGAGCTAGCTACACTTTAGCTTTTAGGGCCCTGGGTCAGATCACTGTCATTTGTGTAAAATGTAACAGAAAGATATTGTTGTATATTTGACTTTGTATATTTAATATGATAACTTCTGTATTTCTAAATACCCCTTGTATACCATAATACCGTGATATTGCCTAAGCCTAATTTCCGACATTTTTATCAACCAAACCCAGAAGATTTTCCTCAGCACTCGTTGAGTGAAAAGTTGAATGACACCATTTGAATACAAGATGTGTGAACGTTTGGATTGTCCTCATTTTGAGGGATTTATTGTGATCTAACAAGCATCAATGTGATTTCTTATACAGACATCACACATATTTTTTTACATACACTCTGCAATCTGCAAATACAGAAGAAAACAAAAACATAGAAAAATATGTTGTTCAACATAATCAGAGGTAATAGCAAACAAGGAAATCAAATGATTCCTTAGCTTGATTGTTTACCAAGCGGTTACATCATTTAATTTTAGGAAAACCATTAATTGTATAGCTTGTTATGCAGTTGTTGAGTTCAGAAGGAGAACTCACAACCCTCCTCTCAACCGACTGGAAGCCCTAATAATTCCTCCATGTTGTTAATTAAAGGTAAAATAATCCTTCACACCTTTACATAAAGACTTATTTTCATAATAAGACAATATTGCTTTGATTGACAATAACACAAAGCCACACAGAGCCAATTGAATCCTTCAACAACAGTCCCTTGATGTTGATGTATTAACTTTCAAATGTGCTAACAAATCTCAGTTTTTATCAGCTGGTTGAATATAACAATTTACAACAACCCTTTTATTTCAAACAAAAACCAACAACATTCACCTCAATACATTCAAATTGTACCCAGATCTGAATATCATACTCAAAAATAAAACATGCACAAAGACTTGATAGTTAGTGCTCATACATCTAACAGGAAAACATGATACCTTCAACCATAATCATTTCCCCTTAATCTGATTATTATTATCCAAATAAAAATAGATTCTGACCAAATGTGGAAGGGTGACTGTGTGAGTTGTGCGGTCAGGGAGGACAGGCCTCCTGCTATAGAGCATTGTTTGCTGGTTGTTTAACATTTGGCCGACTGTGAACAGTCAAACGCTTCCATGCCCTAAAGTGAGAAGTGCTCAGTGAATGCTATGAATGCTCATGGAATACATTGTAATTGTAACATTTGAATTATTTGTGTTATGGGGGTTAGTTCTGAAAATCGGTGTGATCATTTGTCAGCATTTGTATTCAATATCTGCTGCCACTGAAACGTTGCACTGTAAAAAAAAAAAAAAAAAAGTGCAACAGGAGGCCTAGCATAAATCATTAGCAATAGAATCCTTGAACACATGGAGAATCTTGCGTATGCATTTGGTGATCAATTCCTGAGGGGTTTGTAGATAAAATCGAATTGATTTTAATGAACCAGGCATGTCCAATCAATCCCAGAGAAAATGAGTTAGTCCACTTCCAAGAGAAACGTGACCCTGCTTTGAAGTACAGATGTGGCCATGCTCCGTCTTATCCACGCCTGTCCTGTGAGTCTTCCTCGAAGGCATCGTTGACGTAGCGGTGCTGATACTCCTGTGGCTCGGGGGTCTGTGGGCCGGTCAGTGGCACCTCGTACAGGGGCTCCCCTCCGGACACCGTGATCACAGTGACATCTGGTGGCGGGTACGAGTAGGCGTTGCTGACCTCGTCCTTTTCGTCCTCATTTTCGACCCCAAGAGCCTTGAGGATGTCGCACTTGCACATGGGGCAGGTCCTCTTCTCCAGGAGCCAGGGTTCGATGCAGACCTTGTGGAAGATGTGGTTGCACGTCAGAACAGTGATCACGTCCCCCACCCTGTAGGACTCAATGCACACGGCGCACGTCTGCGCGTCCACCCCCGTCTCGGGGTCGCCCCTCTTCACCGTGCGCACCACCAGCTGCTTGATGGCCTTCTTGGCGTCGTTCTTCAGCCTGTGCTCAGAGCGCCTCTGCATCCGCAGGTTGACCAGCCGATGGGCGGAAACAAACACAAAATAGCCAATGGACGCAGCCGTCACAAGAAAGAAGGCGATGGACAGGAAGTAGAGCCAGTAGGTGTCCATCCAGGGCCCGTGAGGATTGCCCATGTTGATGACCATTTCTACCGGGATCCCCCTGCTGACCAGTTTTGCGATCTCCACCCCCAACGCATTTCCGATCATGATGGCCACCATCCCAGGGGCATCTGCGTGGGACATGTGCATGGTCTCATTCCTGGTCCCCTCCACGTTGTACACCACGATGGCAGAAGCCCCCTCTGCCTGGGCGCCGTTGATCTTGTCGCTGAAGGTGCAGTTGCCCCTCTTGACGAGGGCTATCCAGTGGGACGTGCTGTTGTTGTGGCTGTAGATAGGGAGCCCGCGGCAGCCCATTGGGTCTTGAGTAGGCATCATCAGACGTCCATAAGCCCCCTCCAGGGGGGAGTTGCGGCCGTACACACCACACTCACAGTATCGCCTTATGGTCAAATTGCTTTGGTTGTCCGGGTAGCTTATTTCCAACAAGGCCGACCAGTATACGAACGCGGCGGAGCACCGAACAAGTCCTGACGACAACACCAGGAAGAGCACACACTGCCCTACCTTTAGATCCATGGCAACGCTTTTCTCTCAACAAAAACACATGAACTGCTTTCCGTAAAGGGTATCACTTTGAAACACTTGTTTAAGAGTTGTCCAGTTTTTTGGGTTCCAGTTGTTGTTGTCGTTTGATCGACGGCGATCGGGATAGTGCTAGCGTTTCACCCAACCTGCTCTCGATGGTAATCTGATATGAGCCTCTTGTAACATAACACTGCTCTGCGTCAGCCACTCACCTCTCGTTATCTGCCTGGACCTTGAACAGTGAGCACTCCTCTCACAGGGCAAGTCACTGGCACTTAACAAGTTGAAGTTCTGAACTGTTTTGAAAGCCAAAGGAAAACAAGCCAATAAGAAAGGGGAAAGACGATAAGTGAATGATAAGGCATAAATGTACGGGGACAAAGTCATAAAGACAAGGAACAGAGCTTGTGTAATATGGGGCTGTTGACTTTTCCATTCGTCATGCTCACGGGGAGAAGTCTGTGAGGCTGAATTTCTTGTTTAGCTTGTTCCTCTTGTCACTGAAATGTGAGCTCGATGTTGTTGAGTTTGAGGAAGATGGGAAGCTTGTACTACTAGCAACACAGCTCTATTCTATCAGAATGGAGAAGTGTCTCCATTCTGAACTTTTTATCTCATCCAAATGAATGCAAACACGAGTGACCACAAGGTGGCCAGTAAATACATGAGGTAATGGAACTTCAATTTTGCATAAAGTACTTTACAGCCTAATGTTAGCTGAGTTTAATAGGTCATGGGTTGTATTATTTTGCAAAACAAGGTAAGGAAATAATGAGCTCTCCGCGCCTCATAGCTACTAGAAAATTCTGAGAAGGTACAGGATTCCAGGCATTGTTTTCAACAGAGGAACGTGTAAATTCCTTCCTCCCTCCACCTCCTCCCTTCCGCTCTCTCTCTCTCTCTGTCTCTTTCTCTCTCTCTCGCTCTCTCTCTCTTTCTCTTTCTCTCTCGCTCTCTTTCTCTCGGAGACATGCACGTGTGAACACACACCCGTCAATGCAAACATTAACAAAAACCTCTACATGGGCGGCTAGGCTAAGGACAAAGGAATAACAATGCATCTTGCCAAAGGGCTATTTTCTTACAAACAATTATATATCATAGTACAAGTTATATTAAAAAAGGAAATGAAATTCAAAGTCTTCCAAGTGCAGCAAGGACATGATTAATTGGTAAATACTGGCATCTGCTGGCATCAATCAGTGGTTTACAAAGTATGTATTGCTTGCAAGCTGCGAAACACAGAGCCAACACTATCATAGCATTTTATGATAACTTAAAAGCAATTTCCAACAATAATAATGATTATAATATTTTAATTATTAAAGAGAAATATTAAAGAGACATTGAAAAATGTAGTTGCTGTTCCAACCCTGCTTTGTTGTTGCTGTTGGATTTAGGTGACAAGGGACTTTAACGTACAAAAACATGTCTGAACCATTATGCTCCCACATGTTCCAAACGTTCACTGACGCGGGGGGGGGGTGGCATATGGTCAGACCTGCTGCTCTATAATAATGTGTTGCCACCATAGCTGGCACCCGAGTGATTGGGAGACTAACTGATTATTCATTTTTTCCTTATTGACAAATATTATATATTTTTCCCTCATGTTTAATCTCCATTAATTTAATATCTTCTTTTTTTCCAGATGTTTCGTTAAATTAGGCCCACAACGCCTCCTGAGGGCTTAACAATGAAACCAGTGTCCTGGATTCACCCCCCTCTATGCTGCCACCACATCGCCACATTTAATGCATCTAAACACTCTCTTTCATACAGCATACCCCTAGAGTATTTAGATGCATTAAATCAATATCAACATTACAGGCCAAGTTAGCAATCTTACAATAAACAAACACTAACTAAGAAAATCACAAGGCTAAGACTTTAAAGTCTTATCATTTTAGAAAATGTTGACATTCAATGTCTACAATGTGTCTGTATTGAGGCAGTCTATACTCCTCCAACGTACTCTAGAGTTGGGAATATAACTGCACTCTCGGTGAATTTATTTTCAAGTAGACATTTTCATATATATATATACAATAGACATATTCATTCTATTCTTGTTGGGTGATTAATAGCATATGAATATATTATTGAATAATAAACAATAGACAATTTATGAGCAAAGAAAATGAAGAAAAGATCGCACACCCCTTTTCCCACCCCCCATAAAATGTTCAAGAATCACAACTGCGGATGAGCAATATATTGAAATACATATATTTCCAAAGGTATTTCACGTAAAATTTTGGATTTTGAATAATTGAATGTATTAATCCACACTAGATCGTTGCAACGTGAAATAAAAGGTCTACACATGGAGGCGCTGTTCAGCAACGTATGATTTTACTTGAACAAGTCCAGTAGGCCTATATGCCTCTCATACAATCAGTATCTAAAACCTTCATACACACTAGAGGAGTGTGTATGCCCCAAGTTGTAGGTCAAATGACCATAACCTGTAAAATATAGGCTACTCGCATTTCCAGCAAATAATATCCAGATGTAAATAAACACATGATTTTATCTCTTCAGGCTGGGAATATACAACACAGTGCTCATTTGCATCCCAGTAGGCCTAGTCTACTAGTTCTAGCTTTTATTATTTTTCACATTTTTCCTCCAGACGAGAGACAACAAAACCCAACAATGTGGCAGCTTGCTCCTAGTAGTTGATTACCAAACCCTGATCCTAGTAGGCTATACAGCCTGTTGATTACCAAACCCTGATCCTAGTAGGCTATACAGCCTGTTGATTACCAAACCCTGATCTTAGTAGGCCTATACAGCCTGTTGATGACCAAACCCTGATCCTAGTAGGCTATACAGCCTGTTGATTACCAAACCCTGATCCTAGTAGGCTATACAGCCTGTTGATTACCAAACCCTGATCCTAGTAGGCTATACAGCCTGTTTGTTACCAAACCCTGATCCTAGTAGGCTATACAGCCTGTTTGTTACCAAACCCTGATCCTAGTAGGCTATACAGCCTGTTGATTACCAAACCCTGATCCTAGTAGGCTATACAGCCTGTTGATTACCAAACCCTGATCTTAGTAGGCCTATACAGCCTGTTGATGACCAAACCCTGATCCTAGTAGGCTATACAGCCTGTTGATTACCAAACCCTGATCCTAGTAGGCTATACACTGGAATTTGCTATATAAAAAAACACGCACACACACGCACGCACACACAAACACCCAATGCCAATCAAACCTTGAAAAATAAGATAATAGTAACTTTGTTTATATGCCCATGCCTTTTTAAGACGTACGACTTTTGGTTTATAAGTCAAGAATACTATAGCTGCAGAGTGCAGACAACTACCAGTATTGATAAAGATATCTTACCTTTTTTACTTGTAGTCTCATCGAAGGCCTACTGATGTTATTGTTCGTGTATGGGGGCACCAGGGCGCCTGAAGATGCTCTTCCGTTTGGAGGGTATAGTGAGAGCGACACGACGTGGTGAACTCGACGGCAGGGCATGCCCAAACATATTTCGCACAACGACCCCGCACCCCCACCGCACCCAAGTCACCACCCCTACGATCATCTCGATTCGCTGAAAATATCACGATTAACATGGTCCAAAAAATGTGGCTACTGTTGGTTAAGGTTTACATTTATATTTGCGTCATTTGATTTGCGTCATCATCAACAATTAGGCTAATATAATTAGAATGTTGCCGAATTGTCTTGAATAGGTTATAAGGCTACTAATGCAAGACAAACGGTCACAATTGCTTGAGAGACTATGAAGGCCCATTCATTGTTTCAAACATCCATGTTTATAATCCTCCCATCCTGTGATTTCGTGTATTTGAACCCATTACCTAACTGGCCTAGCCACCACCCCAGGCTGAAAGTCTTTCCAAGTCGAGTGGAATGAGTGCATCTCGTGATCCCCCATTCTGGGCATGGGAAATAAGATGCTTTCTATCCCCCTATTTATTCCTTTCTGCATTTTGTAGTGTAGTGGCATGATCGATGCAGTTTATACACGGAATTTAATTGCATAGGTCTACCCCGAAAACCGAACAATATTTGGAAGGCATATTACTTCTGATTAATTACTCTAATTTAATAGGCCTACTTGTCTACCTTTTTGACTCAAAAGACAATGATTAGGCCTACGACCGCAGCTATGCACAAAAAGAAGAGAAAAGATTTTATACCATATTTCCTCGGGCTTGTTGTATTTTTGTATTGCATTGTTCATCTTATTTCATTCACTGCTACTACAGCAACACAGTCGTCCCATTCTGCACGGATCCGCCGGGCTCTTGGTAAGATCTCTGGGATAATTAGGGTGAATAATCGATTGCGCCTTAAATGTTTGCTAAACCAATGCGGTAATTGCACGAAATTGTGGGTAATTTGCCGTACAGAGTAGCCTACACCCCAAACAACATTGTTGTAGTTCTACTTTATCAGCAAACTATTATATTGGTTCATTTTCAACATATCGTCTTATTGTTTATACAAATTATTTTTGACTCTTTACAGAGAATGAGACGGAATGTGTTCCGCCGCAGTCGTCAGAGTTCCCCGACGGATTCTTTACTGTCCGAGAGAGAAAAGACGGGGGGCTTGTCATATACTTTATGATCATTTTCTACATGTTTCTGGCGGTCGCTATCGTGTGTGATGATTACTTCCTACCATCTCTGGAGGTCATAAGTGAACGTAAGTGTTATAACTTAAGTAAAGCCATGCAGGCTAAATAGGTCTGTAATTTCAGAATTATTATGAAAGTAAAGTCAATGAAAGAAAATTGTTGACAATAATGAGAGGTGAGCTTTGTTATGACAATATTATAAAAGCACATGAATCACTCAATGGTCAGTTAATAAATATAATAAATATATTGATTAGTAAATTGTGTCCCAACTTCCAAAATATGAAGTTATTTTGAGTATATGAATATAGGCTACATATTATAATATACAATGCGTTATAATATCCATGTATTTATTTGTTCTGAACCAGGCCTAGGACTGTCTCAGGACGTAGCGGGAGCCACCTTCATGGCAGCTGGGAGCTCCGCACCTGAATTGGTCACAGCCTTTTTAGGTAACCAAGACAACGATGCTGGCCGTTGTTCAACCCCAATAATTCTAACAGCAGTACAATTACTCACATGAGAACTCAAAGACAGGCACCAGCTGTGTTTTTAATCCATTTAACGCCTTGTTAAAGTTAGTAATGATGTCTCATTCATCCTCAATTTGTGTGTTTGTGAATGGGTGTGTGTGTGTGTGTGTGTGTGTGTGTGTGTGTGTGTGTGCTTGTGTGTGTGTGTGTGTGTGTGTGTGTGTGTGTCTGTGTGTGTGTGCTTGTGTCTGTGTGTGTGTGTGTGTGTGTGTGTGTGTGTGTGTGTGTGTGTGTGTGTGTGTGTGTGTGTGTGTGTGTGCTTGTGTGTGTGTGTGTGTGTGTGTGTGTGTGTGTGCTTGTGTGTGTGTGTGTGTGTGTGTGTGTGTGTGTGTGTGTCTGTGTGTGTGTGTGTGTGTGTGTGTGTGTGCTTGCGTGTGTGTGTGTGTGTGTGTGTCAGGGGTGTTTGTCACAAAGGGAGATATCGGAGTGAGCACTATAGTTGGATCAGCCGTTTACAACCTCCTAGGAATCTGTGCTGCATGCGGACTACTGACCTCTATGGTATGCTTTCACACACACTCACACAAGCGCACACACACACGCACGCACACACACACACACACATTCACTCACATCAAAAAATGTATCTGTAACCAAAACGTGCTTATTGGAAGAAAAGCAGAAGTCCCACCATGGCGGTCAACGCGTATGGTCTTGCGTCTCTTCCTGGTGCATCAGGTGGGCCGTCTGACGTGCTGGCCGCTGTTCAGAGACTGCCTGGCCTACGGGATCAGCGTCTCAGCTGTGATCGCCATCATCTCTGATAACAAAGTGTACTGGTGAGTGCGCTCTTAACTCACTACTCATAACATGCTCCTAGTTTACATCATCTCTGATAACAAAGTGTACTGGTGAGTGCGCTCTTACCTCACTACTCATAACATGCTCCTAGTTTACATCATCTCTGATAACAAAGTGTACTGGTGAGTGCGCTCTTACCTCACTACTCATAACATGCTCCTAGTTTACATCATCTCTGATAACAAAGTGTACTGGTGAGTGCGCTCTTACCTCACTACTCATAACATGCTCCTAGTTTACATCATCTCTGATAACAAAGTGTACTGGTGAGTGCGCTCTTACCTCACTACTCATAACATGCTCCTAGTTTACATCATCTCTGATAACAAAGTGTACTGGTGAGTGCGCTCTTACCTCACTACTCATAACATGCTCCTAGTTTACATCATCTCTGATAACAAAGTGTACTGGTGAGTGCGCTCTTAACTCACTACTCATAACATGCTCCTAGTTTACATCATCTCTGATAACAAAGTGTACTGGTGAGTGCGCTCTTAACTCACCACTCATAACATGCTCCTAGTTTACTGTACAGTTCATGCCCCGCCAACCCGTCCACATTTATAAAACATAGAAATCAAGGAAAACACTTGACCCAGATGTGTATGCTGGGGGGACCGTTCCGTTTCATGTGGCCACACATCCCCACCTCCGGCGTTCACACGCGTGTGCGTGCGTGACGCAGGTACGACGCGGCCTGTCTGCTGCTGGTGTACGGCGTCTACATCGCCGTGCTGTGCTTCGACCTGCGCATCAGCGAGTTCGTCCTGCGGCGCTTCAGCCCGTGCTGCACCTGTCTGGGGAAGAACGCCGGGGGCCCCGACGAGGCCCGGCCCCTGATGGGCTTCGACACCAGCCTGAGGGCCAACACCCGCCCGCGGACCGACAGTGGCATCTTCCAGGACGACTCCGGCTACTCTCACCTGTCGCTCAGCCTGCACGGCCTCAACGAGATCCCAGAAGGTACCTGGACGAGTCGCTGGGGCTCCGGTGGCTTTCAGGATGGACACACACACACACACACACCTTGACCCACGTCAGAGTCTACCACTGCCACGACATCACCATGACCTCATCACCATGACCACGTCAGAGTCTACCACTGCCACCTCATCACCATGACCACTGCTCATCACCATGACCACTGCTCATCACCATGACCACTGCTCATCCCTCCAGAGTCAACCAACACATGATGCTGTGACACACTATGCACACACACACACACACTATGCACGCACGCACACACACACACACACACACACACATACATTCATACATACCTAGTCACACACATTTACACACATACACGCATACACAAATACACAAAAACAATGTTAAATCATAATAAAGAAGCATACACTAAGCCAAATCCTAATATTACTAGTCTTACTACTGCTGTTCACATAATCAAGCGTTCTGATGTGTGTTCTCTGTGTATTTGGTGTCCCCAGAGCCGAACAAGAGTGTATTTGCGGTGCCTGAGAGCGATGTGAAGCGGATCTTCTGGGTTCTTTCTCTGCCACTCATCGTTCTGCTTTTCCTGACCATACCGGACTGCCGGAGAAGGTTCTGGAAGAAGTGGTTCATGATGACTTTCCTCATGTCAGCTGTGTGGATCTCTGCCTTCACATACATCCTGGTGTGGATGGTCACCATCGTAGGTAAACACGTTGTTTATCAATGGCATGATTTAAAACTCCATTTGGAAGCCGCAAATAGTTTCAACAGTGGGATTAAAGTCCACACATCATAATTTATCTTGGCTTTCTTTTAGTGAACCTAAGTGTAAGGCACCATTCCAGGCCAGGTCGAGAACTGTCTGTGGATTATGAGTGAGAGAAAAAAATATTGTTTGTGGGTCTGCTGGGGTTCCTGGGAGACCTTTGTCTTGAGCGGTTTGTGTGTGTGTGTGTGTGTGTGTGTGTGTGTGTGTGTGTGTGTGTGTGTGTGTGTGTGTGTGTGTGTGTGTGTGTGTGTGTGTGTGTGTGTGTGTGTGTGTGTGTGTGTGTGTTACTGCACTCAGACAGTCCCAGGAGTAGAATTAGAGCCTTGCATGTCCCCCTCTAGGGCAAAACAGTCATGTGGGAGAAGAGTGTGACTGTATACACACCCATGGCATGTGGGGTACAGCTGCATCATGTGACCTCCAGTATAATAGGATTATTATGGCAGAGTGGTTTTAAAGGTCCTCACATGAGAATCAGGCCTCATGAAGGGTCGGAATGGGCCAGGTACCACTGCCCCCCCCCCTTAGAGACAACCCTATCAATGGATGTGTGTGTGTGTGTGTGTGTGTGTGTGTGTGTGTGTGTGTGTGTGTGTGTGTGTGTGTGTGTGTGTGTGTGTGTGTGTGTGTGTGTGTGTACGTGCGTGTGTGTGTGAGAAGCATGATCACGTGTGTAACCTACTGCATACTGTGTGTTTAAACAGTGTTAATTAGTACAGCGTACAAATTTAAGAAATGTAAAGAAAATATCATTGGTGAGCTTGTGGTTAATAAGCTATGTTTCCTTTAATGTATGTGATTGGTTACAAGTTCTCCAGGTATGTCCTGTTAAATTATGAACCCTAAGCAGCCAAAGGCCATATTCAGACAGAAAATAGCTAACTAATCCTACTTAATCCTAATTCCTAGCGTACAATTTAGAAGAACATTCAAGAATGTGTGTGTGTGTGTGTGTGTGTGTGTGTGTGTGTGTGTGTGTGTGTGTGTGTGTGTGTGTGTGTGTGTGTGTGTGTGTGTGTGTGTGTGTGTGTGTTTGTGCATGCATGCGTATGCACGTGTGTGTGTGTGTGTGTGTGTGTGTGTGTGTGTGTGTGTGTATGTGTGTCTGTGTGTGTGTGTTTGCGAGGTGAAGTGTATGATATTTGTTACCATGGAGAATATTATACTGTCCTGAGGATACAGCTTTTATGAAAACAAATGGGAATGTATGCTGAAAGTGAACTGAACATATCAAAAGCTCAATCTAACATACAGTTCCAAATGAACAACCATTTATGGCATTTTGAGGGCATTATAGTAGTCCTATTGCATCTCTTGACTTGAAGTACCGCCAACATATCCGGTGAGCCTATCTATAGAGCTTAAATATAATGGTGCATTTGATGAAGGTATATAGAATGAATAGAAATACTAATATCATCTATCAAAAAAAAGAAGTAATTCTCAGCTCAACTGTTTGTTTGTTTGTTCCTGGATTTCCTTCCCCATACAGGAGAGACACTGGGCATCCCGGACACAGTTATGGGTCTGACTCTTCTGGCAGCAGGGACCAGCATACCGGACACCATAGCTAGTGTTATGGTGGCCAGAGAAGGTAACCACATGTTCAATTCTTCCAATCTGAGAGTTGAAAACCACAGGGTGGCTTTCAACTGCAAAGACAGTTGAAACATTACACCTTACATTTCCATAACATTTTCCCTGCAGTGATAATTTCTCTGCAGAAAAAATTAGAGAAATTAGAAGATACACAATTTTTAAACAACAATAGGTGGAATGGAGTCTAGTAATCAAATACAACATTTGAAGTGTGGTGCAGTGACCTTCACAATCCTAAATTAGAGAGTCCTGATAAGCTTATCAATGATTTACATGTGTGAGTTCAGAGTCCAAAGAGTACAAATAATTGAAAATATCCAGTGCAACCTCATTTGATCTGGGTTGCGAGTTACACCAACTAGTACACAATAAGTACTAGTAGATAGTACAGGCTTGTGTACAACTTACTGGTACGGAACAGGTTATCAGAGGCTAGTTTGTAGGTTATTTGGTAGACAAAACAAGACTTGTCCTTCCAACAAATCTTCCAATAAACAGCATGTTTGTGATTATCAAATAATAAATAAGGTTTATTGTCAGAATGTCAATGCATTTTCATTTCTCTTTCTTAAGGAAAAGCAGACATGGCCATGTCAAACATTGTGGGCTCCAACGTGTTTGACATGCTGTGTCTGGGCCTGCCCTGGTTCATTAAAACGGCGTTCGTGGACACGGAGAACCCTGTGGAGGTCAACAGCACGGGGCTGCTCTTCATTTCCTTCACACTTCTCCTCTCCATAGTCTTCCTCTTTGTAGCGGTCCATATCAATGGATGGAAGCTAGACTGGAAGCTTGGCATAGTATCTCTCTTCTGCTACATCGTGTTTGCCACCGTGGCAATCCTGTATGAACTGGGAATCATCGGGAATAACCCCATCCGACTGTGCAGTGACTGAACAACCCCCCAGGATCTGAACTCTGTCGACTGATACCTCATAGAACCAAAGTCAGCTTCAAGCCGTGTTATGGAAGGCAGAGGGTTATCTTCTGCAACAAATGGTCCCTCATCCCCGATGGTCTTGTTAAGTGTTTTCTAGGATTGCCAAGAACCAGCCTACACCTTCTGTGATACCATGGCTGTTCATATGAATGCTGAAGACTCGGACAGGACCATGAAATGCGTGTTGCAAGCAGTGGCATCAGGTCATTTAAATGACCCTTAGTGACAAAACTCAGGAAATAAAATATTTAAACTTGATTTTACTTTTTTACCTCTTTAATCAGAAATTAACCAAATATATAACTATGCCAATGTCCTATATCATATTATTGCAGAGTATGCAAACATCATTTCATATTTTCAATGGAATCGTTCCAAAACACTAAGTTTTTTTTAAGTAGATAGACAATAGGCAGTCTTAAAAATTAAAAAGTTTCTTTATTGAACTAAACTATTGGAAAAAAGAAAAAAATGGGAGGTTTACAAAAAAAAAAAAGATAAAAGAAAGAACAAACAACTTTAATTAACAACCAACATTTTGTGACAGGGCAGACATGAAAATATGGAATTAAAAGTGTTTCTAAAACAAAACAAAAAAGATTTGGCGAGCAAGGACACGGTGTCGCTGCCGGGGGGGGGGGGGGGGGGGGCACCGTGGGGGGGCCTGTCGTCTAGACGTTGCGGTCTATGCGGACGTCCACCTCTCGGCCGTTGATTTTGGTTCCGTTCATCATCCTGCAGGCCTGCTCCGCGCCCTCCGGGGAGTCGAACCGCACCGTACCGCAGCCTTTGGACCGGCCGTTCTCCATCTTGACATCCGCAAACATCACCTGGCCTGAGAGACAAGGGAAGGGATTAACCTCCAGAGAGACGTCTGTTCAACTCATCGGGGAGCTTGGACTTTGTCTTTTACTAAATATATAGTCAAATATATGACTATATTATTTAGTAAAGTATATTTACTAAATAATATAGCTTGGGCATTGAATAAGCAGTTTATGTTGCATGAAGAGACTTACCACAGTGGCTGAAGCTCTCCTTCAGCTTCTGCCAATTGAGGTCATAGGAGAGCTGTGGAGCAAAGGACACGTCCATTTAGTACAAAGAAATAAAACCAATGCAAAAAAATTAATCTGTTTAAGAATATATTTAACAATTAAATTTCACCTTACATCCACACCTTTATTTAATCATCGGCGTTGATTTAAATATGATTGATATATTTTTGTAAACTGAAGACGGGGGAGTGGTTTCCCAGACCCGGTACACGCCGGTCTCCGAGAAGGAGAACATGTTGGAGGCTTGCAGCCAGAGGACATTCCTGCACTTACGTTTCTCACAAAGATCACACAGCCTCCCTTGGCCCCAGAGACCCGGTCGGACATGGCCCCGCCCATGGCCCCGCCCATGTGCGCGCCGCCCCGGCCGGCCCCCCCGAAGCCCCCGAAGCTGCGGCTCATGTCCATCCCGGCCATGCCCATGCGGTTCACGCCGGAGCCCATGGCCATGTTGCCCATCCCGCCGCCTGCAGGTCAACACACACACGGACCATTAGCACACCACCGCTTCATTAATGTAACGACCTGTTCTGTAAAACGATTATCTTTATTATCCATCGTTTATCACATCGTGATGAAAGTCCATTAGGCACTATAGGGTTCAGGTAAGGACGTGGTAGGCATTTAGATTATTCATCATTTACAAATGCAATGATTGCATTAATAATTCATGTTTACAATTACTCTCCATTCACAATACAATTCATACACGTCACTTATGAGATTACTGATAAATACAGTAAAAGCCATGCAAGCAGCGAGACATTGCTTACTGCACTACACTGATTTTGAACCATAGGAAAATAAATGTGTTTTCTGGTAGCCATGGTAACTTCTGAGGATGATGCTATAGCTGTGGCATGGTTTATATGCATTAAAACAAGCCAGTCTAAATTAAGCATTCATCAGTTTCCCTTTATAATTATATGAAGCCTGTAGCCTTGCACATATTTGGCTAAATATACAGTTTGTTATTTATTTAAAAACATAAGCAATCACAATGATTGTGAATGGAAATAGTTCTGCACTAGCATGTATCCACTTCAGCGTCTCATTAGGAAGGCTGAACTGATGACTACTCAAAGGGGAAATGTAGAAACGGAAAGAAACTAGGGATGGGGAGATGGGATGGAATGAGTGATGTACCTATTCCAGTGCCCATTTGACCCATGCCAGCATTCCCCATGCCGCCACCATAACCACCTGCTGAGGAGAGACAGCATGCCAGCATGCATCCGGTTAGAAAACACAACAGAACATGCATCCAATTAGAACTGAAAGCAAGGGCAGAAGCCTTCAATTAGAATATACCGCCAAGACGCGTCCGATAATACAGGCAGCAGCAGTAATTGGTGAAGAGGGGATGACGGTGAGGTGGTGAGGACTAAACCAGCACCTACCCATTGTTCCAAAAGAATTCCCGAATCCCTGGTTCATCTGCATGTCACTGCGGCCAAAGTCCATACCACCCATTCCTGATGACGGGTACATGTATTCATTAGTCAGGAGAAAATGGGAAAGAAATATTGGAAAATTGAACATAAAAAATAAAAAGCAAAAGTCTAGCATTCTTCAGTCTGCGTTTCTAGCAGGCTAGAAGACATTGTTATATATATATATATATGTTATGTTATAAATATAGTACATTTCCTCCCATTTTTACCTCCCATTCGGCCCATGGGTGTCATGCCATGTCCCATGTTTCCCATATTATCCATGCCCCCGAAGCCTCCACCACCACCACCCATTCCTGTGGGAGGCCAGCAACACATTTAGATGCACAATGCACCTCAGCAAAATAAAGGACAGCTGGGCAGATGCACAGAGAAGGAAGGAAAATCAGTCGCAAACAATCTTACCTCCTCCCAGTCTGTTCATACCGCTGAACCCAGGACCGTCCATACCTACGGGAGACTACTGTTCAACATACAGGCTATGACATTCAACATACATGGAAATGGAAGAGTAAAAAAAGGACCTGCAGACCTGAGCCTGTTAAATAGTGTGTGTGTGTGTGTGTGTGTGTGTGTGTGTGTGTGTGTGTGTGTGTGTGTGTGTGTGTGTGTGTGTGTGTGTGTGTGTAATATATAGTTATCACATGTTAAATAGCACATGTGACTGCACACATAACGGCCAACGGTTGCTAAAAGTCTGTGTCTGTCTGGGACGTCTAGGTACTGACCTCCAGGCCCCATGGAGCCCATGCCGCCACCTCCACCAACAGTGTTTGCATTGATGGGCTGCCCACCCGGTCCCAGGCCCATCCCAATGCCCCCAAGACCCCCTGCAACCAGGGTGAGGAGAGAGGGACAACTGGACATTAAGCAGACATTCAAAGTAAAAAAAAAAAATTGATGATGATCGATTCAAAACTTCACAAAATCGTTTTCTTCCTCATGGCATCGGTTTGCCTTTGTTATTGAAATCAGTTGATAACTTCTACTATCACGCCATAATCTGCCACACCGCCTTTCATAGTTTACAACGGATTGGAGTAGATCCTGTTACAAGTTAAACCCCCAATGTACTGAATCCAAAAATGGATTTTGGGGGTTGGCGGGCTGATCATCTTTTCTTCTATGGCTCACAGGGAGATCAGTGGGTCAAGTGGTGATCCGGACTGCTGTTCCATGTGCTCCACGACACCTTCAGAGTTTGGATGGTACTTTGTGTCTGTGTCTAGAGTTGGATTCTGACGGCAGCGTGGTCAAGACACAGCGTTGTGCATTCATTTATTAGCATAGCAAGTATTTCTGCTATTAAATCCCCAAAAAGATACAAATCTATTATTATTTTACCTCATTTAGAATCAGCATTTGAGGTTCTTGCACTTAATGAGCCACTTGGTTTTATAAATTAGTATTCCTTTCCCTATTTTGTTATTATTAATGAGTCAAATCGTGAATAGGTTATTTTACTTGGTGGCATGTGTTCAACTGGACAGAAGTCTTTTTAAACACAATCGCAGTGTAAAAGGACTTGGTTGCATTGTCTGGAGGAGCTGCACTCATCACTTATAGAGCACTGTGGAAACCCTGACAGCTTTTTATCTTTGTCTTTGAAGACATCATTGGTTGTATTGATAGCTGTGGGTGTCGAAGTGGATGCATACTTACGTGGCAACAGAGGTGCTTTTTCCACTTGACGGAAATCTTCAATCGGTAGTGACTTCTCATCCTAAAATTAAGCAAGTTTGTAAACTACAAAAACATTGATGCACATGTTCCTGTAGATTTAAATAATAGTGATAACCTTTTGGTAGGATGCACTGATTATATCACTCATCAATTTGAGTGGTAGGGAGTATCAGCTACCAATTCTCCCAGATAAGTCTATGAAATTAAAACTTCCATAACAGATATTACATTTAATTCAATTGATTTGTAAGTTAAAAGTAATAGATCCGATAGGGAGTGGGTCTCGTTAGTTGGAATAAGGTATTTACAGTAAATAACTGTAGATAAATGCATCTCGTACCATTTTGACGTGCATCTGTCTGTCAAACAGCATCTGTCCGTTGAACATGGCTGTAAATCAATGTTAAGGAAAAAAAGCTTGCATTGCTGTGCGAGTGTGTTTGTGCAAGTTGAAATGGCTGCTGAGTGCCACTGGGCTGCAGGATACATATAGCTTGCACGGCCTCCAGCGGCTGCTCAAAGGTGACCGTTCCCATGCCCCTGCTCTTCCCGTCCTTGTCCTCCTTCACGTCGGCCCGCTTCACGACCCCCGCCATGGCGAACACCTCCTTCAGCTTCTTCCAGCCCACCTTGAAGTCCAGCTAGGAGAAGAACCAACACCACCACATCATGTTTGAATAACAACCTCTCAAGACTAGTTCCAATCAGGGTCTAGGCCACAGTGCGGGTGTCCTCACGTTAGCCACAAACACCGTGGTGCCCAGCCGGCCGGCCTGCATAGCGTTGAGGATGTCCGGTGGTATGTTGAGGCTGTTGGCGAGGGAGGGAGGCAGGTTCATCCCCCCTGGGCCTCCTTCTGGCCCCCGACTGCCCGGCATCATCCCACCCATGCGCTGCAGCACCCGGCGCGCGTGCTCACCGTCAGGGTCCTGGAGCACAAAGAGACGCGGGTTTAAACTGTTAACTAAATATCAACCATGTTGATATGAATGTGCTCTGATGCATTATGACCAACAGTCCACACCTCCTTGATGTTCAGGGGCCTTCCACTCAGGTCATGCTTGTTCATGGTGTCCACAGCCTTCTTCACAAACTCCTCGTCTTTGAACTCCACCACACTGGGGGAGCGAGAGCAGCACATGCAGCGGTTGAGCCCAACACACTTGGAGTACGGGGTACAGAGAGACCACACGGGATAGAAAGAATACATGGGAGACCATCATATATTTACTCACCCACAACCCTAAGCAGGAGGCCAAGTGACATCCAGCAGTGAAGGAGATAAACAAGACAATGTTACGTTTACAGCATAGAAAACAAACACTTCTCAATGGGCTTTCAAGTAGTTCCAAATCTTAACATCACTGTGTTTGGCTGGGAGCTGGATGTGCCAGCTCTATTCTTTTCCTTAAACTTAAGGGCAAAAGGGATAAATGTGTAAAACGTTAGGCAAAGCACTCAATTAAATATGAATTTGGAAGATTACCTGTTTGGTCTTGAAAAGATAATGGTGTTAGAGAAATGTTAAAAATAAACTCCATGTCACCATTCTTAACATCATTTAACCTTTTAGTTTACAATTAAAAGGTTGTACACAAATATTAAAATACAGAAAGAAATTTCAGTTAGGAGGTTCACAAGTTTATATTTTGCAACAAATGAATCTTTGTTGTGACCTCATGTGGCTTTAGGGCTGTAGAGTAAGGCATGTTATTTTTGTGTTGAATATAAAGTTTTTTGTTAGACGAGAAATGTGGCACTTACAAAAAACGATAGTAATTTGAGATTTTGAGACAAGGAATCAAGATCAATGAATAAAACCAAAATCACACACTCCACATTTCCCTTTGGAAAATAGCCAAACAGACAATCTTTGAAACCAATTGAAATGACCACAACAAAACAAGGGTTTAACCGTCAAATAAGTTAAGACTAGTTTTCCAGAATCAACAAGACTTCAACCTTTCAATAGAAGTACCCATCTGTAGCCAACGTTCAGACTCGTGACACAACCCACCTCCAGCTCGGTAACTGACAAACCCAAAATAATCAATCAACACCAGTAAGAACTTTTTAAAAAAGGCTGCCGGGGGCTTTAGAACCTCTTGCAGCGAATCACCCACATCACTTACCCTTGACTTTCCTTCTGCATCCTTAAAGAGCTCCACGTATGTAACCTCACCAACTACATGAGACATACAAAAGGAAAAATACCAAGAGAACAAAAGGGATTTAAGTCACCACGTTCACGTCGCTGTTGGCCTTGGCAACGCCGCTACAGATGGAGAAGACCAATGAGCAACATTCAGCCCAGACCAAGCCCCGACCAGACAACACCATGCCTTCCTGGGCAGGACACTGAGACACTCACAGGTCACGGCCAAAATTGAAACCCAGCTACAGACAACCTGGGAAATTCAACATGGATCAGTTGGTCAACAAGATACCAATCATAGCAGTTTGCAACGTTCATCATAAAAGGTCTGTTCACCTTTCATACAGGCTCTCGAAGACCCCATAGTTCAAGGACAATGCATATAATTCATTTATAAAGACAACACAATTGTACAACAGTCAATACCACTACAGGTCTGAGGTTACATTTAGGAGCTGACAATACCATTAAATAAACAGAGATAAACTACCTTTTCTCACAGACATTTCAGTCCAAACTTAATGGGTGTCCAACCGTGAAAGTGAATTGAACCCAATACTTATATCACACTAGACTACTTGTCCAAATCATCTTCACAAGTACTTCCAAAAAGTTAGGATCATCTGACTGATGTTAGCAGCGTGCTCAATCTGATAAGAAAGAAAGAAGAGTAGTTCAGTGAAACGAGAAAGGACCTTCTTAAGCGCAGGCGTGATTACCTTTCTCACGCATCAGATCTTTAATTGCCTGCCACTTCATATCATAGGGAATGTTGCTAATGAACACCCGGTTCCTTTGACCACCCTTCTTGTCTCCTACACCACCGTTTTTGTATGGATGGTGCCGATTTCCTCTTCTGTTCGCAAGCGCCTTCTCCTTCGGATCAGACACGTCGTTGACTCCCTGGGATTCTTCGCCATCTCTACAAAGTACACAGAGCTGTATGTCAAAACACGCAACCATCGACAGTGTATTGAATCAGTGATACAATCACTATGATACATCAGTGATAATCACTATGATACATCAGTGATAATCACTATTATACATCAGTGATAATCACTATTATACATCAGTGATACAATCACTATTATACATCAGTGATAATCACTATTATACATCAGTGATACAATCACTATTATACATCAGTGATAATCACTATTATACATTAGTGATAATCACTATTATACATCAGTGATAATCACTATTATACATCAGTGATCCACGGACCGTCAAGGTGTCGGAGGACATAAGGGACATTATTCGGATAAAGATCAGAGCTTCTTAATGGGTTATCGATCTTACAAGTGACCTCACGACGCGTTTATTAAAACGCAGTCCCATCTAAAATGTACTAAAGTTGTTTACATAAAGAAAGCAGCCCCGTTGTCCCGTTAGCTCGGCGCAGCTAGCGCCACCACGTAGCGGAACATGGCGGGGCTAGAGACGGACCGGCTGGTACATTAAAGCAGAGGCGTTTGTTTTGTCGTATTTGCAATTATTAACAAGGCAAATCTAGCATTTCATTGACGCTTCGCGAATAAATCAATGCAGCAGCCCCGTCCGAACAGCCGACCTCCGGTGAGCTGCGCTACGTGTTAGCTGCTAGCTGAACTCTCCATCGTTAGCCAGCTACCCTCCACACACACGTAAAACAAAGGTTATTAGTTACGTTTTGACTCCATTGGTGTTCTCCTCGACTGTATTCTCAAATTCGGGCTCCGTTTGTTCAGTCTGTTGTTCGGTGGGTTGCTCTGTTAGAAAATCACAATCATTTAAATCGTCCATGTTTTGTTTAGCATACACAATACGAGCTGTGTGTGTGTAGCTACGCAGTTTGAAGGCTGCAGCGGGGAGGCTGTCCACGCGAGGCTGGCCACCCACGCGAGACTTCGGCTCTGTGGCCGCTGAATTCCCGCTCGCTTCAGGCAGGGACGTTTTAATATTGAGTTGGAGAGTTGCAAATCATTATTCGTCCAGACGTACTTACTTTGTATAGTATGAACGATCCGTGTATAACACGATATATAATAATATAATAGCCATAATATTTCGTTTTTCACAATAAGTGGGAAAGGGAATTATGAATTTTAAATGTGAATCAGCTTTTTTTTTTATAGCCTATTTATATTTATTTTAAAACGCAGTTGTCTTTCGAGTTTGAATTAAATCATTATTTTCTTATCTTGATCATAGACCTATTGTAGGCTTACTCTTACTTTTATATTGCAAAAATGGGTGGAATTTGTATGTTTAGGGTTAGGTTAGTGCTTCTGCCCAATGTTTGCGGTCGAATCATTGTGCCTTGCAATTTGTCATTGGTTATATACATCTTGTCATTGGTTATAAACACTGTAACTTGTTTGCAAGATCTGATTAGCGAGCCATCTCTGTGTACTGTGTGGCGTACACAGTAGTGTACAGTAGTGAGTTTGATTCATAAAACACCCTTGATCTGGTCTCCACTTACTTATGTACATATCACCTTGGAAGCCAAACCAATTACAGCCTGAGCTTGCAGGATGTTCTGCAGTTGTCTGTTCCGAGTGTTCGCACTGTGCTCTGAAAGAAAGCTTTAAAATATGCAGCCCCCTGTGCATGGAACACCCTCCAGGAATACTAAGAATTGTCAGAACTGATTTCATATGATGCCTTTTGCACCATACTGAAGGACCTGGAACCTGGGAGCATTGGAAATCGTCCCTGTGTTTAATTTGGTTCCTATGAAATCCCCAAACTGTAAATTGTATGGTAAGTGTGCATTTTGTATCTTTGTTTGTGTGAAATCTAAATGAATGCTTGTTTGATTCTGCCTTCTCTGCCAGGTCTCTCTTCAATATGTTCATCTCAATGAGACTTGGTTAAATAAAGGTTTAATAACATAAATAAATAACTGAAGTGTTCTTCTAAACACAACAAATCCTTTCTTGATACAAACCTGATCTTGATGAATCAGTTTATCATGATGTGGTTTTCCCATGGTCTCGTCTCTGTCACCATTTACCTGTGTGAGAATGTCTTATTGGGGCTGAAGGAGGAGGAGGAGGGGGTGTAACCCATTTCACGGTTGGCCCTACAAGAAAAGAAGGATTAAAGAAAAGGCTCTCAAACATGAACAGCGATAGAAATACATCAGCTTGGTGGTGTAATGACGTGCACCTCTCTGACCCCTGCTATACTAATCAGCAGAGCTCAGCACTCCTGGAAGATACTTTAATTAGAGGCAACCTTCATTCATTTCACTGCTCTCTTGCTTTAGCTTGTTAGTGGACACAGTGGACTCATTTCATTTTCATTTCATTTTCATAGCGTCCACAAGAGGATTAGTGTTTGCTGCAGTATAACTACAGCGGAATCCGGCCTAATGTCGCATTACCATGGTCTGATGTATGGAAATTCCTTTTGTTGTCACACCATGGAACAGCAAGATTGTGTCAATGTTGATAAGGGATCATGTGTTACTATCAATTAGGACCAGGCCTAGCTAGTTTTTTTTCTTGTCAGCAAAAATAAAAAAAGGGCAAACGTTACCCTATTGTCCTATTGATAGCAGTATGCAACATAGGTCAAACCTTCTGCAGGATCTGTGCCAGAGTTAATGCTCAGACTGAGCATGGAGACTCTTTAAACAGCAAGCAGATTGTCATCTAATGGATTTGGGTTAAGGACTGTCATCTAATCCAATGTCCGACTGCGAAGAGGCTTTAATTATTAATGTATTTATTTAAGGGCTATAGTATTCTTTCATTGACAGAAGTTTATGTTTTTATGTGTTATTGTTGTGTTAGGGTTAAAGCAAGCATATAATTCTTGCATCTCTTAAACATTTCTGGAATAAATATTTTTGGAACACTTTATTTTTGTGAGAGTGCATATGATATATTTTTATTTAGCCCAGTCAAACACTAAGGCTTAATATCTGGCCAAAGACCAAATGTATTATTAACGTAGTATCCTATCGGGTTATAAGCGATAACACATCACTTTGTGTGAAATATGACATGTCAGCAGCCTGCTAGGAGCTGTACAATCATAGATAATACTGTACATCCTAATCATGCACGCTTACCCAGCATGCCCTGAGACTGCACAAAGACCAAAATAATTGCTTTTCATAGAAACGTATTTGACAGAATAACACTAACATAGAGGCGGTTTATATAGCGTTGGTCATCCAGTGTGGTCGTCCCCGGCCGCTGCAGGGAGGGAGCGTAGTGGGGTTAGTCTCCCCCTCGCCTCATGGTCCTCGGGCTGCAGGGAGGGAGCGTAGTGGGGTTAGTCTCCCCCTCGCCTCATGGTCCTCGGGCTGCAGGGAGGGAGCGTAGTGGGGTTAGTCTCCCCCTCGCCTCATGGTCCTCGGGCTGCAGGGAGGGAGCGTAGTGGGGTTAGTCTCCCCCTCGCCTCATGGTCCTCGGGCTGCAGGGAGGGAGCGTAGTGGGGTTAGTCTCCCCCTCGCCTCATGGTCCTCGGGCTGCAGGGAGGGAGCGTAGTGGGGTTAGTCTCCCCCTCGCCTCATGGTCCTCGGGCTGCAGGGAGGGAGCGTAGTGGGGTTAGTCTCCCCCTCGCCTCATGGTCCTCGGGCTGCAGGGAGGGAGCGTAGTGGGGTTAGTCTCCCCCTCGCCTCATGGTCCTCGGGCTGCAGGGAGGGAGCGTAGTGGGGTTAGTCTCCCCCTCGCCTCATGGTCCCCGGGGAGGCGTCCTGAGCCTTTAAGCTTAAAGGCTAATTCAATTTGACCAGAGCAAGCTGCGGCAATTAAAAAAACACACCAACCACCCTCAGGTGGGAGGGGGGGGCGGGGGTATCGCTTCCCTTCTGTACCACCAACACGGGAGAAGGAAGGACGTAAGAGAGGAGGCAAGGAGGTAAGGGGAGGACAATGCCATTGCACCAGCATTCAATGCCCGGGAGGTACGGAAGCAAGAATGGAAGGACGGATGAGAGGAAGGAAGGAGCTGAGAGGGAGTGATTCTCCTTTGAGGCTAAAACCTTGACACTCCTCTCACATCCTCGAGGGGAGTATTTGAGGAAAGCGCCAAAAACCCAGTGGACGCGACAAAGCCATAGAAGATATAGCAGGACAGAAAGAAAAAAACATGAAATGAATCTCTCTGAACCAAAAGGCTGTGCCTGTAGCGCTGCATCTGCATCCACCCTGGCGTGTCTGACTGAGACTTGTTGTGAATGGGCAGGTCTGCGGACCAGCTGAGTGCGACTAACAAGTGGTTGCCATGCAGCAGGAACCCAGCGTGTGTGTGTGTGTGTTCCTGGAGTGAGAGACAGGGAGGGTGGAATGATAATGAGTAGGAGGCATGCAAGTAGATGAGCATGAAGAGGAGAGCTTATTCTCGGAGAAGAAGGATCACAGCTTGATCCCCACCCTCTCACCACCACCCACTACAAACACACACACACACACCCTTGTATCTCTTTTGCGCAATCGATCTTCCCTCTCGTGTGCCCTATCTCTCTCTCTCCCTCTCCCTCTCTCTCTCCCTATCTCTCTCTCTCTCTCCCTCTCTCTCTCCCTATCTCTCTCTCTCTCTCTCCCTCTCTCTCGCTCTCTCTCTCTTCCTCTCCCTCTCCCTCTCTCTCCCTCTCTCTCCTTCTCTTTCTCTCTCTCTCTCTCCCTCTCTCTCCTTCTCTTTCTCTCTCTCTCTCTCTCTCTCTCTCTATCTCTCTCTCTCTCTCTCTCCCTCTCTCTCTCCCTCTCTCCCTGTGTCTGTCTCTGTCTCACTCTCTTTGTATCTGTTTGATTTGTTTGGGGGTCTTTGTAACGTGTGGAAGCAGCACCAGCAGAATGGACAGCTCGGTGGGTAGTGCTACGTGTGCTCGACAGGGGAAGTGTGTGGGGGGAGAGGCTGCAGCAACAGGTGTATGAGGATGAAACAATAACACTGGTGAGTCGCCTGCGTCGCTCTCGCTCTCGCTCTCTCTCTCTCCCTCTCTCGCTCTCTTTCTCTCTTTCTCTCTCTCTCTCCCTCTCTCTCTCTCTCTCTCGCTCTCTCTCTCTCTCTCCCTCTCTCGCTCGCTTTCTCTCTTTCTCTCTCTCTCTCCCTCTCTCTCCCTCCCCCCCACTCACACACCCCCCCCCCCCCCGCACAACCCGCCGCATCACACATTTCTCTCATTGCAGTCGATCCTCCTGTTGGCAGACTACATCATCCCCACCCTTCTGCTCCTTCCTCCTCCTCTGCCTTGCTTCCTCTCCCCTCACACATGCATGCAATGCCCATGCACACTGTCTCCATACGTCTCCTGCCCTCTCAATCTTCTCTGATCCGCTCTTATTTTCTATTTTCCTGCTGTCTCCTCGTCCCTCTCTCCCTCCACACACACACACAGCGATCCACTCCCTCTGGCCACCTGCTGCATGGACTCTGGAAAAATTTGGAATGACGAAAGAGGGAACATCTCTGGCTTTATGACTACACTGTTGTCCCCGAGTTGTGATTTCTTGTTCTCCATGGCTGCGTTGTCTCCCAATGGAATTACACTCCTTGGCAGGCATCTGTTCACGTGCAACAGGTACACAGTGTTTTTCATTCCTAACGTATGGATCGTTAGATGTGATGTTTTGGTTTGTGCGTTAAACACTTGGGTGTTTTGCAAAGACAAGGTAGCATGCATCAGTGCCGGTCTTCATTAGCTTCACAAGGTGTTTGTGTACGTAGGAGAATATGTGGCCGTTGCAGACGTGTCTTTTATTCATTGCTTTGACCCAACCTGTGTTAATGCAGTACCTCTCCTCCCCTTTTCTGCCGGTGTTCCTCTGGTTTATTTAACCTGTTTCCCTGCAAAGGAGAGAAATGCAGGAGGACAATGTTTTATACCATAGTAAAGGGAGGCTATTTTTAGATCACGTTTATCTGCTTTGCATCATCAGCTCATCTGACACTTTTGTATTGTGTCTATATATTACCTCTATTATACATACTCCCATCCTCCTCTCTTGCTGTCTGCAGTGAATATTAAATTAAACTTTATTATCATCAACACAATGTGCAGGCACATAGGCAAAAGGAGGGCAGCAGTACGGCGGGAGCCGTCAGCAGTGAGGCTGTTCTGTACTGTTCTCAGAACCCCAACAAAGGACACACATTTATCTATGAATATTATGACAAATAGATAAATATGAATCCATATATATTTTCATACATTGAATAATACAACAGATTATGGACATAAACATACAGTATTTATATATTGATGTATCAATCTATATAAAGATATATCTAATGGCATACATATATGTATATGTCCTGTCCAGGTAGCATGCAGACATCGAGGTGCCTGAGCCAATCAGAGGAGGCATGAGGCGTGGGGATGTTGGTGTACCATGTGCAGCGTCCACTACAACCACTCCCTGTCTGCCATGAGCGGGAACGACGTGATGGCGCACTCGCTGACTCTGGAGCAGAAGACGGCGTTCGCCTTCGTGGGCATGCTGCTGGTGTTCCTGGGGCTGCTGATCGTGCGCTGCTTCAGGATCCTGCTTGACCCCTACAGCAGCATGCCGTCCTCCAACTGGGCGGACGGCGTGGAGGGGCTGGAGAAGGGGACGTTTGAGTACGCCCTCACCTGACGGACGGATTCTTACAAAAAACAATATATAAGAAAACAACATCAACAGTTGTACACATACATGCATACATGCAAACACTTGCACACATGTGTTTGTGTGTTCACATATACACAATCAACAGTTAACCTGCAGCCCTTAACAGCTGTGGTGCCTGACACCCTCTCTGTCTATCTCTCTCTCCCTCTCTCTCCCTCTCTCTCCCTCTCTTTCGGTCTCTGTCTCTCTCTCTCTACCTTTCTCTCCCTCTCTTTCGGTCTCTGTCTATCTCTCTCTCCCTCTCTTTCGGTCTCTGTCTCTCTCTCCCTACCTTTCTCTCCCTCTCTTTCGGTCTCTGTCTCTCTCTCCCTACCTTTCTCTCCCTCTCTTTCGGTCTCTGTCTATCTCTCTCTCCCTCTCTTTCGGTCTCTGTCTATCTCTCTCTCTCTCTCTCTCTGTGCGATGGACTCCTGAGCCTAGTGAAATGTATGTAGTTCATTGTGTGCACACTGTTAGCTCAGCACCACCGTAGAGCCGCCCTGCGTTATGCTGTGTGATGTGAACGGCTGTCGCCTGCCTGACCATAACGGGACCAGGACGGCCGTCCTTTCTTCAGATTATCTGCCAGTCTGCCTGACAGGTTGCAGTATTCCTTCTTTTTTGATTATCGTGATTTTAAGCTGGGAAACTTCCTTTAACCCTCCCCACACACACACACACACATACACACAGACACTGTAATGCTTAATGTCTAGGCAACACAATGGCAAAAGGATGGACTCAGGAAGGCTCAGGTAGAGAATCAGGGTGCCTAGGGATCGTTCAGACATAGTTTGAAGTCTCAGAGAACAGATGCATATTGCGGAAGAAGAACATGACACAGGTTTGTCTCCAATGCGCAAGCTGTGCTCCACACAAATGTATCACGGAAGGATACAGGGTATTACATTTTACTGGCTGAGGCTAATCTGTGGATGTGGGGAATACAAAGTAGTGTGGTAATGCTGTGTGTGCAGATTGTTATTTTCCTCCTTCTTCTTTTCACGTGTCAAGCAGTCAAGAGGCAAGTGATCAAACTGTGATTTACATAGGATGCTGCTGTTTTGAATGAATGCAAAAACAACTCTGAGAGTTTGTGCAGCTGCTGTCTGTGAGGGGTGGTTCAACGTGCTAATTAACAATGTTTGAGTCGGATACATTTTTATGACCTGTTTATTTTTTACAATACATTTCTTATGAAGACGTATCTTGATTTAAAAAAAGGGTATTCTAAGGCGTGTTTGTGAAGGGGAAGGGGGGATAACTCCGACCTCAGATGCTAGTGACATGGAGAAAGGGTCCCGACCCGGCAGTAGTAGAAAAGGTCACACAGATAAAAACTAAAGAGATGTCATTCAGGACTGCGAGGGAACATCTCTATCAGTAACCACACCTTCCTTCCTCCTCCACCTCCACCAGACTGAAGACATGCTGTACAGAGACTTTAGAAATGGCTGACTGGTCACACTTTTGATTGTAACTCTTAGCTATTGTTACAGTCTGCACTCCCTCCTTAGTGCTAAGAATCTGCCTTACTGTGACCTTCAATGGGATTATGTGCCTTCATCTAGATACATGTCATCTAGTCAACTGTTTCCATGTGTGTGTGTGTGTGTGTGTGTGTGTGTGTGTGTGTGTGTGTGTGTGTGTGTGTGTGTGTGTGTGTCTGTGTGTGTGTGTGTGTGTGTGTGTGTGTGTGTGTGTGTGTGTGTGTGTGTGCACAGGCACTAGGATGTATGTACTTTACATATTTGTGAGTGTGTGTGTGTGTGTGTGTGTGTGTGTGTGTGTGTGTGCGTGCGCACGCGCGCGCGTGTGTGTGTGTGTGTGTGCCACATCATCATAATCTGTCTCTTGGCCTGTTGCTTTCACAGCTGGTGGTAGAGATATATCACTGATATAGATTTGATTCAACCATGTGAAATAAATCTAATTTGTTCATTTAAAAAGTGCCTGTCAAGTCTGCAGTTCATGTGTCACTGTATCTTTGAAATGAAAATATTTTAAATTGAGGCAGGACTAGGAAGAATGGGGAACTCGAGCAGACACTTAATGTGATGTGTCTGAGACAATTTTCAGGTCAAAGCAAATAGCAGATGCCAAGAAATCCTTCCTCTCGGGAGGAAATGACAAAGCTTTTTTTCTCTTGGCTAACTGTTCTGTCTCTTAGACCACCCTCTCTATGGCAGCAAAGACACATATATATATATATATATATATATATATATATATATATATATGTTTGTGTGTGTTAGAGCTTTGATTGGACCCTACCTGAGCCCGCCCCGGCCGACTCATTAACTGTAATTATGAGCCTGAGCCAGATTATATCTGACGTTGTTTAAACTACAGAAATCTGTTTAGAATTATCTTAATGAATAATGAAAGGACGAAGCATGTAGCTGCGCTGTTTGTTTATTCAGAATGGAACAGATTGCAAATAGATCTGAATTAGAGCTTAGATCGGGCCCAGAATATCAAGTCCGGCCCAACCCGGCCCGCAGGTCGAATCTAAACTCTAATGTATGTATGTATGTCTGTATGTATGTATGTATGTATGTATGTATGTATGTATGTAGGTATGTCTGTCTGTCTGTCTGTCTGTCTGTATGTATGTATGTATGTATGTATGTATGTATGTATGTATGTATGTCTGTATGTCTGTATGTAGGTATGTATGTATGTATGTATGTATGTATGTATGTATGTATCTATGTATGTAGGCTATTATGTATGTCTGCCTGTCTGTCTGTCTGAATATATGTAAGTCAAAATGAAAATAGACAAATTTGCTCAACCTTCAAGCATTTATTGTTAGAGTTTCTGGTGGATTAGTGTTTCCTTTTGGTTTTGGCTTGATAAAGCATATGGGGTTAGGGCTAACAACAGCAGCGTGTGAGAGAGTGTATAGAGTAAAGAAGCCGTTTGTTATTCATTCACGGTAACACTGAAACAGCTTTCCTTATTAAGGCAGGGCTGTTTCTTTGATGCCATTGCACTACTTCCCCCAGGCCCCCCACACATCACCTGGAATGTGATCATTATTGCCCCACTCTTTCCATATCTCCTTTCGATCTCACCCAATGTCCTTCTTTGTTACCTATGTCCCATCCTTATCTCATACCTATCGACCTACCCAGCCAAATCCTAACCCTAACCACACATTATATGACCGCAATAAAAGTCTGTCATTCAAAGTTTAGGAATTTTTCACACAGTGTGCAGCACATCTTTTTATTGGCTAACACCGCACATAACAACACAATCCCATATTGTGGGATTAGTGAGTGATTAGTATCAATGAAAACATTAGCAACAAATTACAAAATAAAAATGCAAAATACATGCATTATTACACACAACTCTTTGTGTATAATAAAAAACTTTATATGTTTTTGCATATTGAATGCATATTTAATTGTCCATTCTGAAAACCAAAGCAAGAACCGAGAGCAGTTATGTGATTGTGTAGTCACTGTTGGTGTGTCTAAAACAGCCAGGCCAAGAGAAAGAATTCCCTCAAACACAGTGCCCATCCAGGCGTGGCACTTGTGGCTGATCATAAATATTACTAATTATTAGCTGTGGTCTTTGGACCTGATAGCGGTGTCTTTGATCTACCATGATAAGTCCAATACAGTCACCCAGAGTAAACAGGCTTCTACCACAGTAAGATTTATTCTGTAACAGTGCATAAGTATTGGCGCGTTAGATACTGTTGAAGGCTGATGAATATTCCCCACATGAATTATTAGTAAATACTGTTCTGCTGTCCACATAGCCTGTTAAGAATGAAGTCATTTCTTAATCAGCCTATTTTTAAATAATTGTTTGGGGTGATTCATTGAAGCAAATCTCCTAAGAATATCTATTTTTAGATTTTCAAATGTAAAGAATCAACAGAATTGTAATTAAGTGAATAATATGTGTAATATGACACAAAGTTAAATCTTAACAGATTACAAATCTGCAGATAGGCCTCCTCACACATTACTCACCACTGTACCTCAGCACACTTCATTTGTCAATGATTAATACAAATGTTCTACTTTTCTTTTAACCGTGGATTAGTGTAATGATTAAATGCATTTATTAAACCAATCACTAAGGAATTAATTGATATGATATGATATGATAACTAAGATAATAACTTAATATAATAACTATTAATAACTATTGATTGGATTCTAAAATGTTGCTCCATAATAGTGTTTAATGACTTGATAACAGAAGACTGGCGACACTGTTTCTGGGTATGGCGTCCAATTATCTATTAGATAGGGTAATAATCATATTTAAAATACTTATCTTGCAATTGTATCACTAGCCTGTTTCATGTATTTCTCCACTGTCCCTGTTAAATTATGTACATAGTTGTTCTGAATATAAAATCATTCAAAAGTGATATTGATTTCGGTGTGAGGGACACCAAGACACTTATTCCTCAATTAAATTACAAATATTTTACCATTTTAATAGGATTATTGTAAAGTTGTTCATATAGATATCTAGATCATATATTATTGCCATGTACGATGACCCTTTTAACTAAACAACTATGTCCTCTTGCGTGCTGTGTTCGATTTAAATCGTAATATTCAATGATATTTTATTCCTATTGTCAGATGGTTATTTAATTCAAAAATCAAATCAATTGATTTACCACTTTGAAACAACAAATAATGTTCAAACATATTGGGCTTGTTAAATAGGCATCTGAGTGTATGGGCAGAATACAAAACAATACAATGTTCAGTATTCCGCTCTGTCTTTTTCCTTGGTTTATGATCTCGTATAAGCACCATACCGCCAGTAGGACTCTAATGACCCAGAGCGCATTCTGTTTCCTCCCGTGTGTCATTAGTGTAATAGTGGTGTGGACTGCTGTCCAAGGGGGAGTGAAAAGTGGATATTCTCCATAAACCTTAGTTTGCATCTGCACCAATGTTGAGCTGAGAACCTGTTCTCAGACCCATGATGGACCATTTGATGGATACAATCTAAAAATCCCCACACCATTATAACTATTTATGCTTTTGGTTATAGTTCCTTCATTTTGTCGCCAGATCCAAAAACAGCCTCATAGTTTGGATTGTAAAAGATATGTGAGGCACATGGAGTCAGGAGTAAATATGACAACACATCCCATGGTGGAATATTTTTAACACAGCTATGACTCAGTTGAACGGTATCTGATTAGCTCTTGGCCATTTATGACCTTTTTGCAGTCACATGCAGCATTTTGGATATTTTGTAACACAGCCAAGGTCAAATGCAGTTAATGTGCCACCGCTTGCCTGGGACATCAATCACTGCTGTGCATAAGTAATAAGGAAGTGTACACATTGAGTGGTTCTTTTAAAGGTACTAAAGCCGGTACTAAAGAAGTCAGGTGGGAGGAAAGAAATGCCTCCAGTGTGTTGCTGAGAACAACCATTTTCTATCAACAAATTGTTCTCCCTTTATAGCTATAGTATATTATTTATAATAATAATAACAACAGCAACAACAGCAATAATAATAATAATGTAGCTGTAGTAGTACTTGTTGTCATCTTCATAATCAGAGTGACAGTCGACCTGACATATAAGCCCCGTCCCATTTCGCCCCCCTTAAAACTTCCACTTGGTCTGGAGTGCCCTCAACAGTAAATCTTCCACTTCGTTTTAAGCCTGCATCGGACCTCACTACGTTTTGAGGGTTGATTATGAGGGTAAAATAGCACTCCCCCTTAGCTCCCTACAGTAATGGGACACCCTACCCCTACACGAGAATGTGCAAAATCTAGCGTTAGGGGAGGGATTGGGACGGGCCATACATTATTGTCCCAACATCTGGGACAGGATGTTTATACAGGTAACAGCTAACTATGGGATATTTTGAGACATAGTCATAACACATGACCAAACAACCTCAACCTTGAAACTTTTCCTGTATGCTGATGCTGTGTCACTTTTTGGTCCTTAGTTGTGAACTTTGGGTTATAATATGGTGATTCATCTGAAGGAAGATCAGGAAGAAGCTGTAGACTCATAAACTGCCACCAGAGAACAACATGTGCTCCCGCTAGGCACTTCAGACAATAATATTAGTGATCAATTCTACAAAGCCCAAGCACTAAGCGCCTTTATCTCTCCCCGGGCATTTATGACTTGGTTAATCGTTAAGCAATGCCTTTGTGTCCACTAGGATGAAGCAAGGACATATCTGACACCCCTCATTCAACTTTCCCAGGGTTGATCCACAGCTGACCAATAGCTGACAGCCGTTATATGGCCCTGTTACACAGGGTATAAAGCGGGGGTCATCACAGCTCAGATTCCATAGGACAGCCTTAGAGTGGCTCACTGTAGTGTCAATAGGTTCAGGTTCAACACATATCTTGGTAGCTTTGGTCCAGTCCTACAGATCTGTATCCTGCATGATCTTAAGAGGTTGCAGCAAGTTGACGTATCTCATTGAAAGCGTAGAGTGCAGGGCTGCTTCTATCTGGCTGGCATTGAGAGACAACTCCAGCCTCTCTGATGGAGAGGAAGATCAGTGGCGGCGGGGAGTATGTCAACCAAGCTTTCGACAGCACAGGTGACAATGAGACCTCGTTTTCCGGAAATGGCAATGGCGTCTCCAACGGCGACCACCGAGCGGTGCGTGCCTCCGTGGTGAGCGCCTTCGGTCACGACACCCTGGACCGCGTTCCCCACATTGACCTCTACCGCAACCCCGGGAGCGTCAGCGGACACCGAGCTGTGAGACCTTCTCTGCAGGAGCTTCACGATGTCTTCCAGAAGGTCCGTGTGCATGTGTTGTGTGTCTTTGTGTCTAAGACAGAAAGAGAGAAAAGGACTCAAATGAATTATGAAAAAGTAATCTCTGCACTATATACAAACTCATCTATTGAGATGATACCCCGAGTAATCAAAGATGAATCGTTGAACTGTTTCCTTCACAGCCTTCTGTCAACCTGTCTTTGGAGGAAAGTAAGCATGTGCACAGGTTGACACGGATGTACTTTGCTGAAAAAAGAAAAAACTGATATTCACATTTGCTTTTCCACCATGTCTAGGAGATTAAGGGGTGTGGATTCTGTGTTGGATAAATTGTTTTACCTAAACCATATCATATACACTTACAACTGTAAAAAAAAAAAAAAAAAAAAAAGGTGGTGCAAGCTGCAAGATTTATAGAGGAAAAATCTGATTTGTTTGTACTTAAAAAAATAAATTCTAAATAAAATAATATACCATATAAAGCTCTCTTAAATGGGGAATGCCGTTTACGTGAGCCCCTAAAAAACTCTTAGGTCTATTGCTCTTTAAGAGACATTTCAACTGCTCTGAGCTGCATAAGAGAATGGGACAAAGGTCATCAGAGTTTAAAGGTTATTAAAGCTGAACCAAGAAGGACAAAACATGATGCACTTCTTTCTTAATTTGAATGGCGTTCATCTTGGGGATTACCTTTATTTCAATTTCAATTTCATTATTGAAGTTATTGATAAAAAATAGATATGATCTGCTGAACCCTTTTATACTGACATTCAAGGTTGGTCAGGTATTACATAAAGATATCAGGGTGTAGATAATGTCAGTGTCAACTTGGACTTTTGAAATTACTTTTATTGGTCTAGAAATATGGGCTTTTATCATCGGCCATTCACAAACCAATTGATGCCTTTAGCTTTTGAAACGCCTTTTCAAAAGCACACATGATGAGGATGCTTTTTAGAAAGGACTTTGCATTGCGAAATCATTGGAGTAATATGTAAACACGATACCCTAATCATGTGGCAGTTTCAATCAGTTTTATTAGGAAGACAGGAAGATACAGACTTTGCTTGGACCCAATAAATCTCTACAAAATAATCATGCTATCAACGCAAATGAATTCCCATGAGACAGAAGAAGATAAATTAGGCCCTGTATTTATAAATATCAATGAATGCTTTCTATGTGTTAGACAAGGCTTCCCCTCACACCTTTGGCCCTTTCCTTGGTTCCGCTCAGGGTGGACAGATCTCAGTGCCGGACACGGTGGAGGACGACGAGGACAGCAGCCGAGGGCCCCCCTCAGACGACCTGGAGTCGGCCGTCGCTGTTGAACAGAAAGGAGCCCCGATAAAGTTTGGCTGGATAAAGGGGGTCCTGGTGGGTTCACTGGGGGCCGTGGGGACTACCCCCTTCACTTTATAGGAAACAGACTCTCTCAAATCCTCCATAAAAACACACTTGGGCCCCATTTTCAGTACTTCATTATTTAGTTAATATCGTACTAGGTTCATAAATGATTGTTGGCACTGAGATGCAAACATTTGCAGATAAACATATTTCCTTTTTTGCATGATATTTCTTTATCGATTTTTATCCCCCTTGAAATTGAATATATGAAGGGTGCACATGTGAGGTGGGCAAGAATCGGTCCTGTGTTTCATCGTGCCTTTTCCTGTCATCAACCTACCGTCTTGTGCCAAGTCTGAAGTGGAAGCTAACCATCGCCTGCCGACATCAACCGTAACCACTTGCTGGCTCTGTGGTTATTTTCCTACAGGTGCGATGCATGCTGAACATCTGGGGTGTCATGCTGTTCATCCGTCTGTCCTGGGTGTTTGGTCAGGCCGGCTGGGGTGAGTTGCTCTCCTGCTTCACAGTGAGGCATGAAAAAACATTCCAGATCATCCCCAAGTCACCTGACTGCACTCCATTCAATATATATATATACTGTATATATATATATATATATTTTTTTTTCCCTTTATTTAACCAGGTGAAGTCCCATTGAGATATTGAAATCTCTTTTACAAGGGAGCCCTAGTGGGCACATATAGCAATATGGGTCCATACCATAGTCAGTAGGAAGGATACATTTCCATGTTAATAATGTTATCTATATAGCCCAGACAGATAGGGCGGATGTGTGTTATGTGAGGCTGGTGAAAGCGTATTATAATTATGCAGTCCTCCACTACTTTGTAGTGAATCATTGTCTTGGGACTGTGTGTGTGTGTGTGTGTGTGTGTGTGTGTGTGTGTGTGTGTGTGTGTGTGTGTGTGTGTGTGTGTGTGTGTGTGTGTGTGTGTGTGTGTGTGTGTGTGTGTGTGTGCGTATTTGTGTACGTGTGCATAAGTCTTAGAGGTGAGATGAAGGGGGTTGAGGAGAGATCTGAGTAAAGTTGAGATGAGGTCGCTCAACCAGAATGTGTGCGAGGGGCCACTCCGTACATGGGCATTTCTAATATGTTGGGTCTTGCGTGTGGAGAATAAAATTTGTTTTTTGATTGGCGTAACTTTTGCTTTCCAGGTCTTGGGATTGTTGTTATTCTGTTGAGCTGTGTGGTAACCACCATCACTGGCCTTTCCATGTCTGCTATTTGTACAAACGGAGTTGTCAGAGGAGGTGAGAAAACACTTTCACAATCATCACAATACAATAGCACTTTTATTTACACCTCTGTAGCCTTGTGTATCTTACAAGGTACATATTTTGTAATTGTTATTTTGTAAGTTTACAGACACACTATCTATTCCAGCGTGCAACATACAATTTAGTTGATACATAATTACTGCTCTACCATTGTATACCTTAAGAAACGTTTATGCAGTGACCACAGATAGTCATTTCCTTTCATTTCTGAAAGACAACTTCCCTTGCCAGGAAAGGTTGTTTAGCATTAGTAATATACAACACAAAGCCAGCCACACGTCAATAAGGGGTGGTGGATGCAAACAGTGTGCGCGCATATCCATAATGTTTACACACCCTTAGAAACAGGGCTGTGAGATAGAGAATCGAACAGGAAGCAGGTGAAGCAGAAGTTTCTTGGATAAAGACACAAAGTTACAAACTGCACCCCATAGCTTTCACCATAAATAATTTTCTTCCTGACATGTAGTCAATGAATCCTTGATGTGGTGATTAATCATCCACCATTGTGTGTGCGTGTCTGTAATTGTCTATTGTCCATGGTCTTGGTCTTCACAGGAGGAGCCTACTACTTGATATCACGCAGCTTAGGACCAGAGTTTGGAGGCTCCATCGGTCTGATCTTTGCCTTTGCCAACGCAGTGGCCGTAGCTATGTATGTGGTTGGATTTGCAGAGACTGTGGTTCAGCTTCTCTTAGTACGTAAGCATGCATTAAGGCAACTATCTTAGCCATGACTATTTGATTTTTAAATACAACTGTATATATCAACTGTATATATCAAGGCTTCACCGTCGCCCTCCCGGCTGCCTCTCTTCCAGGACTATGATTCCATCATGGTGGATCCCTTAAATGACATCAGGATCATTGGCTGTATCACAGTGGTGCTGCTCCTGGGCATATCAGTAGCTGGTATGGAATGGGAAGCCAAGGTAAGAGAAAGACAACAGGAAACTGGCTAGCATTGTCAACCAACCACATGAATGCAAACTTGAAATCGTCCTTTGATTTCACCAATAGGCCCAGATTGTTCTGCTCATTATCTTGTTGGTGGCCATCGTCAACGTGATTGTGGGAACCTTCATCCCAGCCACAGACACTAAGAAACAACAAGGCTTCTTCAACTACCAATGTGAGACACAAAGAAGTGACACCCTGCATGCTCAACACACTCTCACACTGAAGCTTTTTATTCAGATGGTATAGCTTGTACCTGCTCTCACTTTATGTGTGTTTCTTTTTTCTTTGCAGTAAACATATTCATGGAAAACTTTACACCAGATTTCCGAGGAGCAGAGTCCTTTTTCTCCGTTTTTGCCATCTTCTTCCCTGCTGCCACTGGCATTCTCGCCGGAGCCAACATCTCTGGAGACCTGAAGGTGACTGTTGAAATTGGTGACTGTTGAAATTGACCCAAAGAGTTCATGAACCACAGATTCGTTAGCCTTGTGAGACCATACAGATATTCAAGTTTGACTTTTGCAATAAATCTCAGTCTGGCCTTGGCTGGTCCGCAGTTGATTTTCAAAGACGTTGTTCAAAACCTCGAGCATACGTTTGAGTCCGTTGTGTTTTTTACGTTCTGTTTGTTACAGGATCCTCAAGCAGCCATTCCTAAGGGAACCCTGTGGGCCATTTTGATCACGGGTGTCACTTACCTCGGAGTAGCCCTCTGTGTCTGTACGTATTACGTAAAGCTTGATTTATCTTTGACATATTTCCATTTTTCAAAAAAGAATATGTTAACCCAATAGGTATCACATCCAATGTTTAATACATGAAATCCAGATCTCACAGTAAATTCCATATTCCTAAGCACTGCTCTCATTGTGTTTGTCAGCTGCCACTGTTGTCCGTGACGCCACTGGAAACATCACGTCCTTCATCAACACCACAGTCACACCAGACTGGTCCTGCACTGGTCCTTCAGTGGCGGCCTGTGAACTGGGGTACAACTTCTCTTCCTGTACTACAAGCCCGGACTCCTGCGAGTTTGGCCTGATGCATAATTTCCAGGTACACCGGCCTTAAGGTTTCCTCTAACTGTGCTTTAGCATGACCTCTTCAGATGCTGAGAAACGCATTTGTTAACCCCCCCCCCCACACACACACACATATACATACACACACACACACACACACACACACACAAACACAGTGCATAGCTTCCCAAATGGTTTCTCTGTAGAAATTCAAGTTATATGAATGGGACTATAGTTATAGAAGTTGAAAGTTCTCATGAAACCGAGTCCTTTTTGACCCAATTCTTTTTCCTTCTTTGGAAACTTTGAACATTTTTCTTGCAGGTGATGGCCATGGTCTCAGGATTTGGTCCCCTCGTCATCGCCGGAACCTTCTCAGCCACCCTGTCTTCTGCCCTGGCTTCACTAGTCAGTGCTCCCAAAGTCTTCCAGGTTTGTCCAACACACCAAGAAAGATACGGTACTATCACACCAGTTATTGATCACTCCCTGCTCACACGCATTGGTTTGGCTGACCTTGGCCGTGAACAAGTAAAAGTATTCAGTGACACGTCTGAAGCATTCTCAGTCGTCCTCTTTGAACAGAGACTGTTCCTCAACAGGCCCTGTGCAAGGACAACATCTACACAGCACTGCATTTCTTCGCCAAGGGAAGCGGCAGGAACAACGAGCCCATCCGCGGCTACGTCCTCACCTTCTTGATCTCTGTGGCCTTCATCCTCATAGGTCGGTTGATGAGCGCTGGGTTATGATATAGTACAAAAAGGCCATCTAGAAGAGGAAAACGTTGTAGGTTACACAGAAAACACAGGCAAGAAGTTGTTTGTAGTCGTTTACTCAGTATGCATTAGGGTAAAGCCTTGTTAGACCATCTACATATTTAAGTTGTGTTCGGCAATGCATATCAGTCAGTCTGGCATTGGCTTGACAGCAATTGATTTCCACGTATGGGCATAGCCTTACATTGCTCAAAAATTCCAGAAGATCACATCAAATAACCAAGGGTTGCTCTTGCTCTCTTTCCTCTTCCCTTATCCAATCCGAAGTCTGGAAAAACATGTCTGAGAAAAGCTTATTGTGCAGATCTCTTCAACATCGTTATTTGGTCTACTACAGATAAAACGTCTTTGATTGCTCAGTCGATTACTACACTGTCCTAGGGATCAGCAGACCATAGAGCTCCACAAAGTGCTTTCACAAACTCAAAATCCCTGTCCCTTTGCAATCTTTTTTCAATGGGCTTGGGGTTAGACTGATCCTGACTGATCCGCAGAGAGCAACAGAACGTGAACTTGTGAGATCAGGATAAGATAGATTATTAAATTATATTTTTAATTTATCTGGAAAGAACCCAACCCAATAGGCTACGAATGAATGATATCATCGTCATAATCAATGATAATCATACTTAAACAAGAAAGAAATATCATCCAGCTCACCACTCTCCTCAGCGTGGTGCGTGCTGACGGAGCTTCAGGGAACCCCCTCAGCCTAAGTGTGCTCTCTGTGTTTGTAGGCGACCTGAACATTATCGCTCCCATCATTTCCAACTTCTTCCTGGCCTCCTACGCTCTCATCAACTTCTCCTGCTTCCACGCCTCCTACGCCAAGTCTCCAGGTCGGTTCTGAACACACATATACGTGAGCATGTCCCTGGTCCATACAGGAACAAGTACGTTCTTATCAGGATCTCTCTGTCGGTCTTGGATTTCTTTTTGATAGTGTTTGTAGTGTTGTAGTGTCCTAGTAGTGTTGTAGTGTCCTAGTAGTGTTGTAGTGTCCTAGTGTACAGGATAAGGAATCCATAAGATGTTTGCTTTACATTCTTGGTGGTCTGCTCCGTAGGCTGGCGCCCGGCCTACAGGTTCTACAACATGTGGCTGTCGCTGATGGGCGCGGTGCTTTGCTGCGTCGTCATGTTCGTCATCAACTGGTGGGCCGCGCTCCTCACCTACGGCATCGAGATCCTTCTTTACATCTATGTCACCGTCAAGAAGCCCGGTGAGTGCAGTGTGTGTGACGCACGGCAAGAGCACGAAACGCCTGCATGTGTTCGTGTACGCAGACCTTTAGTCTTTTTACCCGTTATGTTTGACTGTTATGAACGTCACCATCGGCTTCATCGTTAGCATTAGCATCAGCACTAACACATTAACCCCGCCTTCTTCTAGATGTGAACTGGGGTTCGTCCACCCAGGCGGTGACCTTTGTCAGCGCGGTCAGCAACACCCTGTCTCTGTCCGGCGTCGAGGACCATGTGAAGAACTTCAGGTACCAGAACGACCGCAGGGGCAATTCCTCAAATCGTTGACATGAAATATGTCAGTGTCCTCACATGTTCCCTCTTCATCCACTGCTCCACCAGGCCTCAGATCATGGTCCTCACTGGGTCGGTACGCACCAGACCGGCTCTCCTGGACCTGGCCCACTCCTTATCCAAGACCTATGGACTCTGTCTTACCTCCGAAATCTTTGTGGTATGTAATCTGAATCCACGGACTTTAACAAGTTGTTGCTTATCAGTGTCTCATATGTCAAGACCCGAGGGGAGAATGTGGCTAGGATATGCTCCATTCCTTTGATTTAAAAGCAAAGTAGGCAGGAGAATGCTAATTTATATCCCAAAGGAACAGCTGTGGCCATTTTTATTCAAATTTCAACCTTTAATCAAGTGTAAACCTGTCACCTAACTTTTAAGTAGAATAAAGTATATATGTAAGTGTGTTCTTTTAACGAATGCCAGTGGGAAAGCAGAGAAATGCGAAACGTACTAGAAACAGGGTTGAGGGTCACCTATTTCCTCTGAATTTAAGAATTTCCTCTAGAATTTGTGATTGGTGGACACACACACACATGCACACATTCATACATACATACATAATGTAAACACCCTAAATGTATAATGTATCTTCATCATGAAACTTAGACGCTCGCAACACGTTCCTTCATTCATGAGGCGAGCTGATTTTTATCTGTCCAGGGCCCACGGGGGAAGGTGCTTCAGGAGATGAACGCTGGCATGGAGAAGAACCAACTATGGCTTCATAAGAACAAACGCAAAGCCTTCTACACTGCAGTGGCCTGCGACGACTTCAGGCAAGGGGCAGAGACCCTACTGCAGGTCAGCTGGTCAGCATATGGACGCATGTCTTCCTTGCAGTCTGTTAGTGTTTTGAATAGAGAAGTTTCAAAACACTAACTATGTATTTTGAAATGCAACATATCAACATATGCAGTTTGACTTCAGCACAACGCTTTTTACTGTCTCTTAACTTGAGACTGATCCAACACAAAGTGTGACTCTATCAGCTAGAGATAACTGTGGTTCCGGAGCAGACCATGGCTCCCGGCAAGGCCTTTATTGGACACAGCGAGTGAAATAGTTAATGTGGGGCGACAAGATAACAAGTGTTACAGCTCTGGCTATCGCAGTGGCCCAAGGATATAGCTTTGGTTCCTTGTCAAGGCTTCTTACTTCAAACACTGTGGAGGTATAAAAGTTAGAATTGATTAACAAAAGCCCTGTGGCTGAGGGACAGAAGCAGAGGACGATCTTGTCGATAATCAGCTCGTAACTTCAGGAAGTAGAACTTCTTCACAGGCTTATCTTGTCCCAGTAAAAGGATTCTTTTATTTTAGATACACCTTTTTATTGATTTGTTTTGATTTGTTTATTTGTCATAGATTAAATATTTTCTACCCGTAAGTTAATTGAATACACTGTCTGGGTTTGTGTGGTTTCAATCAATTGGTGAAACAGTCCTGTTGATCTTTATGTTGTTTGTTCTAACGCTGACGCCAACAGGGCTCTGGTCTGGGTCGCCTGAAGCCCAACATCCTCATGATGGGCTTCAAAAAGGACTGGAGGATGGCCAACACTCAGGCCATCAAGAACTATGTGGGAGTGCTCCAGTATGTCACTCACCCTCACATTTATGGTGTGCTTGTGTGTGTGTGTGTGTGTGTGTGTGTGTGTGTGTGTGTGTGTGTGTGTGTGTGTGTGTGTGTGTGTGTGTATGTGAGTGTATACTCACATATACAAGCACACATCATAAATATATTCATCCTCACACATATACACATATACACACATGTTCACACAGATACACACACACATACAAGCATACTCACACACACACACACACACACACACACACACACACACACACACACACTCACTCACTCACTCACTCACTCACTCACTCACTCACTCACTCACACATCTTCTCACTTCTCACACACAGAGGCACATACACACACACTTTCCCTCACATTTAAACACACACACTAATGCATGCACAAGCACACTTTTTAGATTATTAAGAAAATGTAATAATCGAATAAAAGAAACACTGTATATTATATTAATATTATATGCAGATGCTTAATGATGCTCGTGTCCTCATATGCTGCTTGCTTTTGTTCCAGCGATGCGTTTGACTTCGAGTACGGCACTCTGGTGCTAAGAGTGCCCCAGGGTCTGGACATGTCTCAGTTCGTAGAGGAAGAAGGTGGGTGCATTAATATGAGCCCCTCTCACAAATTAACTGACTAACATACAGTATCAAAGCCATAGGTTTTAGTGTTTTGAAGTGTACAGATTAATGCACACTAAATATTATGATTTTATGCTAACGGTAACACAGAAGTGATTATGCAAATGTACCTGATTAGGAAATGATTACTATCCTGCTTGTTAGCTGTATGACGTTTTGGTTATTTACACACAGACGTTATTTAATAACGTCTGTGTTGCATCGCAGGACATCTTTCTATGAAGCTAGTGTGGTAATGTCAACACTAATAGTAGGATAGTGTAATGTTCCAGCTCCCAGTTGAAGGGTTGTAGGTTCAAGTAAGTGAAAGGCCTCATCTGTTCCTGATAAAACATGTCAGTTAAATGACTAAATAAATAGTACATTGTTTTCTGCTGCTCTCTAGAGGAAATGAAGAAAGCTGCAAAGGAGCAAGAGGATCAGGAGAAGGAGCTCGTGTCCAATGGAGTGAAAGGAAAGGGAATGTTCAAGAAATCCAGGAACTCATCTCAAAAAGTGCTCACCACCAGAGGTATACTACTTCTTCTTTATGAATTATAAAATAGCATGTTATTCCGTATTCCTTGCAACTGGACATAAGTATAGTGATGTAATTTGTAAAAGTTGACATCATAATTGAGAGTGTTCTGAGAAAAAGTAATTTTTTTAAACAGAACACATGCCCGCTGTAGCCTTAAATAAAGAAACTGCCTTTACAAAAGTAGCCTGCAATTCAGATGTCTTTGTGAATAAAGTTCTCCATCCTCTTTCATAAGTTATAACACAATCAGCTAGCTCCTAGAAGCACATCGATGGGGATTTGATCTAATAAAATGGCTTCTCTTGTCCAGTAAGACTAAGGTCTGAAAAAACATTTTACTCAGACAGCGGGGGGCCTGTTATATTCAGCATATTTATAGTCTGGTTCTTTCAGTCTTGGACACATACACACACACACACACACACACACACACACACACACACACACACACACACACACACACACACACACACACACACACACACACACACACACACACACACACACACACACACACACACAGCGTAGACACATTATTTTGCCAGGCATTGCTGGAGTATGCAATGTGCAGTCTAATTGGAACATGAGATTTCAGAGCTGGCTGTCCCTGCTAATGTTCTTACGTTCCTCCACACAGAGACAGACACTCTCTGTCACCCCCCCGCTACACCCATATGCTAACTCTGTTTATTCCCTCTATCCACCAGTGTCAGTGTGCAGCCCTCCACCAGAACAGGTGGCCAAGAATAATAAGATGCTATTGGAGGCCAGCACTCAGTTCCAGAAGAAACAGTCCAAAGGCACCATTGACGTGTGGTGGTTGTTTGATGACGGCGGTGGGTCTTCATCGCCTCTGGGCTCAAGCAGTCACATCACATGCACTGTATGGCGCCACCCTAAGACAGACAACACACAGAGAGGAACATTACACTTCAGCCATAGATATGGAAAAACTGTTTTAGAACTGACTAACTGACTTATGCTATGTTGAATGAATCATTTATTTTCATATTTCCATACCATCTTCTGTCACTATTAGAGGGGGAAATAGGCCATGAGATATCGATTGCTACTAATTCTAACAGAGAGGTGAAAAAATAATGAAACAAATGAATGAATGAACAAATCTGTCATCCAGGTCTGACGCTGCTGCTGCCCTACATCCTCACCACCAGGAAGAAGTGGAAGGACTGTAAGTTGAGGATCTTTGTTGCCGGGCAACCTGGACGCACTGAGCAGGATAAAGAGGAGTAAGATTATTATAAAAGTGCACGATAATGATTACACACATTTATTTTATAGAAGAAAGAAGCTGCCAGACGCAGTTTATCTTTTTTTCTTATAGTGAGTCCAGGAGTCCAAGAGAGTCCAACTAAATACTCTTCTCTCTGCAGCATGAAGAACCTGTTGGCAAAATTCAGAATTAACTGCAGTGACATTAATGTCATCGACGACCTTCATATCAGCCCCAAATCGGATAAGTAAGTGTTTCCCTTTTCTATTGCTTAAACCACTATTCCAGAGGGTGGTTTAAGCTTTCTTTAATGCTATAGAAAATAATGTATAAATCCATGGGCTTCCTTTTAGCTGGAAGGCATTTGAAGACATGATTGAACCCTTCCGTCTGCATGAGGATGGCAAAGACAAGGCCCGCAGCGAAGCATTGCGAAAAGAATCGCCCTGGATGATCACAGACGAAGAGCTCAGCAGCTTTGAAGAAAAGGTAAAACAACCAGATTGAAAATATTCACCATAGAAAATAAAATGTATGAATATATAATACAAATGTATTCAAGAAGATATACAGAAGACAGACAGATTGTGTTTCTTTTGGAGTTAATTTGTTAGTTGATAACACAGTATTTTGGTCCGTTTGTTTGCAGACTAACCTGCAGGTGCGTCTGAATGAGCTTCTCCGGGAGAACTCGAGTTCGGCTAACCTCATCATAGTGTAAGTTTGGACCACTTAGGTGAAACATCCCATACTGTACAGCTCTCATGCAATATTTATTATACGTATAAATAAATTTAAAATATAACTGAAAAAAAATATATATATATATATGTGTGTGTATTTTTTTCTATAAAAGGAAAGAGGCAAAACATATGTTCACATTACAAAAAAGTACAATTGTGGTTCAACGGAGCGCTTGCGGTTCGCCCTGTGACCTTTACAGGAGCATGCCTATTGCCAGAAAGGAGTCGGTCTCTGATCACCTCTACATGGCCTGGCTGGACTCTCTGACCAAGAACCTCCCTCCCACGCTGCTCATCAGAGGAAACCACAAGAGTGTCCTCACCTTCTACTCCTGAGCCCCTCGGGGCCGGGGGGGCGGGGGGGAGACGACAACGGCAGACAACCTTGTTGCCAAAATTATATTTTTTCAAAAGGACTTTGTGGTCTGTTTTATTGTAAGGGAACTTGTGCCGGAGCAGACCCAAAATGCAGAAACATTTTCAACATGACTCAAGTGATGTTAATCTCTGGAGTGGTCGGCTATCTGAATTCATGGAATAGATTTCAATGCTTCAAAGTAGGCAAAAGGAAATCTAGAGTTGGTAATGCTTTTCCCCCTAGCGAGGCCACAATGTTTTATAACAGTCGTATGTACAATCCAACCACACCAGGGCAAGTTGCTGGTTGGCAATATGGCAGGTCACTGCCATCACAACGTTTTATAAAAGCATTAATATAGAATATATCAATACATGTTTAGTATTTTTGATAGTAAAGAATGACTATGGACGACTATGGAAAACCAACAGGTGTTGGGTATATGATTATTTGTCATTAGGCTTATAACATACAAAAGTATGAACTTTTGTTTATTGTTATTGTTTGACATGCATAGTGTGTTGCTGTATTATAAAGCCGTTTATCTTTTTCAAATATTACAAAGGGTAGGCTATAAATTTTTTGCCTATAGCCTACTAACACAGGCTTAGTGTTAATGAAAATTGCTTAATTGTCTGTATATTTTTTAATGTAGAATTATATTACCTATCGTCTTATTGAATGTGATCATTTCATTTAAAGAATAATAAAAATATTGTCTTCTTATTTTTGTATTTATCATTTCAGATTATTGGATAGGCCTTACGTAGTAGGGCTTCCACAGATGGACATAAGATATGTATAATATATGTTTGGTGTAACCTATTAACGGTACATAATTGACCGTCATCATGCGTTAGCTGAACAATACGACACGTTGACATAACGCGCCTCCTCAGGTGAGGGCGCAGTGACCCCTGCAGGAGGAAAACGCGACGTCTGCAGCTCGTGTCGAACTACCATGTCGAAGTTAACATGAACCTAGATCGATCATGATTCAAACTGTTCGCCGAGGATTGGTCCAGCAACTACTGGGATCTTCGCTTCGGCAAACGGCCCCACATTCTGTGCAAAGGAAATGTAATATGTCGACTCAATACAAAGATGAGCACGGTACGGTCCCCGGTCTTGATGGCATGCCTTTGAGGATTTCCCTTCCGAATCGTACAATGGCTTAGTTGTCTTTTAGCACTCTTGCTTGTTTTGCAATGCCATTGTAACAAACAAATGCAACCATGAAACATGCTTCAATATTTAACGTAGTTTGGCTTGTTGCTGATGCAATGGGCCAACAGTACCCTGGTTGGACCGGAGTTGTAAACTAAGAAGACATTTTGACTGTAATCTCGCGGGAGGAGTTGCCCACCAGGAAGTGACGTCCTAGTGACGAAGCGTTGCGCTCTAGCTATACATGTGTCGTTTTATTTATTTAGGATTATTTTATTTTATTCACACTCAACAGTATTTGCATAAAATTAATACATCTTACTTGACATGCGTGCCGGTTAAACTCACACACACACACACACACACACACACACACACACACACACACACACACACACACACACACACACACACACACACACACACACACACACACACACACACACACACACACACACACACACACACACACACACACACACACACACACACGGAAGGGGCGTGCCAATGGCATGCTGTTCGGCGCTACTTTCAGCCCGCGAAATCTGAATTACTTTCCGCAAGCTTGACGAGCGGTCGGACACATCTAGAAGCGACAACGGATAACTACAAGCTGCATACTTTTGACTTTTCTTTTTAATAACATGCCTTCGCTTGGTGTAAAAAATGCTTCAGATGTCTCTCCACTGAAGAGGACAAAGACTGAAACGCACTCTGAAGATGACCGACTCGTCCTTAAATTCGCTAAACTGACTGAGCTGGCGACGACCCCAACGAGGGGTTCTCCCAGAGCTGCAGGCTACGACCTCTACAGGTTTGTTCACCGTGTTGCTGTAATAGTGCTGCCATTACTTCTAGATTTCACAAGTGCAAATGTATCGACTTCTTGCTTTTTCCGACCATGCAGTGCTTACGAGTACACTATTGAACCTATGGACAAGGCCCTCGTACTTACTGACGTGCAGATTGCGGTTCCTCACGGCTACTACGGTCGAGTAGGTGAGTGTCATGCACATCCTTAGAAAATTAACACTCAGTGTGTTCATTTTCACCGTTTTATTGATTCTGATCATTTTATATATTATACTAACCAAATCATTTTCTATAGCACCCAGATCTGGACTGGCAGTGAAGCACTTCATTGATGTTGGTGGTGAGTTGATCACTGAACAGGTCCTAATTACAGCTGTGGTGTTATCCATTGCTTTTAACCGGTGTGCTTTTCTTTTCTTTAGCTGGAGTTGTAGATGAGGATTATAGAGGCAATGTCGGAGTTGTGCTCTTCAACTTCGCCAAGACTCCCTTTGAGGGTACGTGTGGTTACTTACCTCCTCGTTTATTAACTTTAATAAGGTTTAATAAGTCATGGGTGTATGTTCTGGCTAGACACCTGGACTACTCTTATTGGTTGTCCCTAAATGATGTGAACGCTCTTCAGAGATCATTTCCTTTGTGTGAAATGTTGTCTCCTCCCCCTGCAGTGAAGAAGGGCGACCGCGTAGCTCAGCTGATCTGTGAGAAGATCTGCTACCCGGAGCTAGTGATGCAGGAGGTAGACCTCACACCCCCGCTCTCTGAAATGCTACTGAACCCTTTTTAAATCTTTGATATAAATTGTTTCCCACATGGTTAATTGTATAACTTTTTGGGGGTTTTGTTTTTCAGACCCTTGACGAGACGGAACGTGGAGCTGGGGGCTTTGGGTCAACTGGAACCAACTGAAGTGAACATTGTAGAGTACTAAAGTATGAATTGGTTGTTATGTGAATTAAATATTTGTTTATATTATTCGTTTTTCATTGGTCTACTTTTCCTTATTTTTTTAACAATATATCTGTTATGCATTAAGTTGGGGTTCTTGTATTCATTTTTACTTCTCTAATGATAATCTCCCAGACACTAATGCAGGTAGATTGAAATTATGAAAGAAGAAAAAAATGTTTTTTAACTGAGTTATTTCGCCACATGGGGGCACTATAGGGAAATAAATAATTCAGTGTATCACAAAGGTTCAACTTGACTTTAATAGGTTACAATAATTGCTTGTATCTGTCCTGTAGTTAAGTTGTATTTTATTTGAACCTTTGTCTTAATTTCAGGGAAAATACTGAAACTGACGACTAAAGGGTATAATTGTTCCCCATGTACACACCCCATATGCCTCCTTGAGCAAGCGCTCCCTAAATATGTAGCTGAATATATTGGAGGAAATCGGCCAAGTAGCTACAAAGTAAAAAAGGTAACAGCCTCAATAATTAAATAAACCATAGCAGTGGTGACATATACACCAAAAATATGTAAGTTTATTGTGAATTTCGGACTAAAACCCTCACTGACGTGAGTGGAGAACACAGACGGGTGTCTTACGGCTGGTCCAAGACGATGCGGCACTGATTGTACTTGTGAGAGAATGTGTGGCCATGAAGGCCTCAGTGCATAATCATGAAGGCCCACGTTTGGCGTCATCACAATGTGGTATGTGTGTGCACAGATTTGTATGTATACACAGTTTACAAAGTAGTTGGTCATTATAAGCACCATTACAAACCCCTTCAACGTTGCGAGGCTTCCTATAGTTTACAAATGCTTCATAGATTAAAGGTGGCATTGATTATTACAGTATAAACACACATAATTTACATGTAGTATAAAGAAGAGCACACAGGGTATGAAGCTAACTGTTTTTGTAGCGAAGACTTGAAATCTGAAGAAGCGGCCGATGGAATGGAATTATTGTGACTACTGAATAGTACAGTGCATTTCAGAAGTCTGTAGTTGTTTTGCTAGCACCAGTAAATATGAATTATTCTAGTCAGTAGGAAAAATGGAATAAGCTTAGTTTAAATATGCAGAAGACGTCATTCATTCCGACACGGGTCCATTTCAATAGTCTACAGTAAGTTCCTTTCCTCAGCCAACAACTTCCGGTTAGTCGTAAATATTTTCATTCAAATTTTTAAGAAAGTAAGATGCTGTTTTTTTTGTTTAATAGAGGAAAGGAAGTCACTGCAAATTAATTACTTCCAATTCTTCCACCAAAGACGAGCTACGTAAAGCCTTCTACAGTTCAAGTGCCCTTTCAAACTGGTGCCCGATTCCACATATCATATACAACATTAAAGAAAACTCTTGCAACTTCCCCCCTCTGCCCACCCCCCCCCCCCCCTCTCACATTCTCTAGAGCACTTTTTGCACACAGCTGAAGTTGTTTGTCAGGACAATAGGTTCTTCATCTGAGGATCATGACATATGGACAAGATCAGCCGATCGTTTTTAAACAAAAACAAAAAAAACGTGGGCGATTGTATATCTATGATATGTAGAATCGTCTTTGGGAATCAAACAATTTCATCCCCCACCCCCCCACCCCCCCACCCATGACCGCCCGCCCCTCCCACCCTACAAAACCCCCATCCTTGTCTCTTTGGTGTCAAGCCTTCCTCCACGTTGGAGCAAGGAAGGAGCTGCCCTCTCCCCCGCCGCCGCCGACCCAGACTCGGTGCTTCCTCCAGCAGCCACAGATGCTTTTGCTTCGGGCCCTTCTGTTGTTTTCCTTGGAGGACGTCTGAGCCTGGATGGACAGCCGCAGCGTGGCAGCCTCTGCCTGTCTCTGTCCCGTGGCGGTTAATGGAGGACAATCTGCACCCTCATCCTCAGCGTGTCACCCAGCTGTCCTGTGAGGTAATCCTTATCGTGTCTGTCCTCCAGCTCGGCCAGCTCCTTCTTGCGGTACAGCGGCGCGCTGCTGATCTGGAGCTCGTACGCCCCGGGAGGCAGTGCCTTCTTCCTCTTGGCCAGGTGGAGGTAGCTCACGCCCTGAGCCTGGTGGATCTTAAAGTAGCCCTCCTGGTTGCCGTAATCGATGGTGTAGCGCACATGGTCGTTGAGGGTGGACAGGGCTGGCGTGAACTCAAGGATGGGGACCCCGCCGCTCAGGTCGCTGATGTTCAGGTTGAACAGGAGGGTGTCCTCGATGTCCAGGCTGGCCATGCTCACCACCTCCTGGTTTTAGAATAAAGTGAATACATTTTAAAGCCCTTTGGAGACTGATACTGTGGTTAAGATGTACCGTATACAAACAAACTTGTAAGCAGAAGCAAAACACAACAACGAGTACATGAGTGTCACGTGGGTATGGGCAAACCAACCTGCTGGTGACTGAGGAGCACCCCCTCCTGGGTGGAGTTGGTACTGCGTCGACTGCGTCCCTTCTTGGGATAGCCATTGACCTTACATTCATAGCAGGCCTCGTGAGAGAGAGCGTTCTCGTCTGTCGCTCCACCTCCATCCCCAATGCCACCTTGTCCAATACTGACGCCCGAGTCAGTGCTGCCGTCGAAGCCCGCGCCGGACACGCAGTGTCTGCAACACAAACACAGCCACCGTGTGGTCGGTTATACCCCCGACCGACCGTTACAGCCATGCTCAGCCAAGCAGCGCTCCCAGCCCACCTACCCTTGGCCTGCCCGGAAGTACCCCGACGGGCAGCCGCAGAGGTAGCCCCCGTCCGTGTTGGAGCAGCCGTAGTTGCAGGGGTTCTGGCTGGAGGAGCACTCGTTGACGTCGGAGCAGCCTCCGCTGTTCTGCTGGAAGTTGAAGCCGGTGGGGCAACTGCAGCGGAAGCTCCCCAGTGTGTTGTGGCACGACGCCCCCCCGCAGATCTGGCTGTTTTGACATTCATTCTCATCTGGGTCACAGGAAATAAACAGGAAGTAAGTCAAAAGGTCATCCTGCTGAAAGAACATAAAACAATACTGGGAAGTCTGGGATTGCTATTATGAGAATATGGGAGAAGGTTTAATGCAGTAGGAATGATTTGACACTATTTATATACCACTGGGATGGCCAATTTGTTGTGTACAACAATAGAATGAAGAGTTTACAGTTGAACAGTATAATATTAATGTGGACGGACCGACACACTGGTTCCACTGGTAGTGCTGGAGGTAGCCCTGAGGGCAGCTGCACCTGTACCCTCCCACCAGGTTCTGACAGCCGTGTTGACACCTGTGGTTGTCATCACACTCATCCATATCTACACACACACACACACACACACACACACACACACACAATGAGAATCAAACTGAAACACATTTACTAAAGAGGAGGGTGGTTTACATTGAGGCCATTTGGCAGATCCTTTTACCCAAAGGGACTCACAACATCTACATTTGTCAGAAGCAAGAGAAACAACAATATAAGGACGTAATGTAAGGAGGTTTCTATTTGTCACCGACCTTCACATGTTTGTCCAGCAGGGTCCAATGAAAATCCACGTTGACAGTCACAATTATAACTCCCTGGACTGTTCTGGCAGACCCCATTGCTGCCGCACAGATTAGGGTCCGAGGCACACTCGTTATTGTCTACACAAGAAACAACGCAGAAGTTAGGACTCTGGAATGGTACAACCGCTGCATAGGCCTACGATAGAAGGTTGGGCCATACTGCATTTGGAAAAACCTAACTCATGTCAAGTGAGGTTATATCAGGTTATATCAGGTTATATCAAGTGAGGTATAGGTGTAATATGCTCATCAATCCCCAAACTGTGAAACAACCAAGCATGGCTTAAAGCCTTGCCATGAGCACATAATCACTCTCCAATATAACCTTTAAACACAGCTTCTGCAAGGCTGAGGTGGTGTGGGATTAGCTCTAAAGAGGGGACGTAAAGCACTGGACATGGGAGCTGCCTTGTGGTCTGCAGCGAGAGTAAGAGCGCAAGAGTGGTCACCATGACAACCACTGCTCCACAACAAGTCACTGCTAGGCTCCCATGACTCAAAGCCATCGGGCCTAATGAGCTCAGTGTGATATCAGTCTGCGTCTATTAGCTCGCAGAGAGGGTTACGGGGTCTTCTACAAGCTGGGACCAGATATACTGTGAGTTATCTGAATGCTGTTGTGTTTATTCGAAAGAAAAGTAAAAAAGTAAGAGGGAAAAAAGGGTTTTTGGCAGTGAGAGCCAGAAGGTGTACGCTCAGTTTGAAGATATAGAATACACAATGAATTCAATATAAAACTTTGTGTACTCACCTATACAGGCTGTGTGATGCTGAGTGAAGCCTGGAGGACATTTGCAGGTGAATCCTCCGATGGTGTTGACACACAGGAACTGACAGTTGTGCTGTTTGCTTGAGCACTCGTCCAGATCTGAGATGTGGGCAGACTCAGAATTAGACATGTGGCACATGTGCAATAACCGCACAAACACCCCACAGGGATAGAGGTCAAGGAGTTTTATATAGTTGTCCTCATGAAGCGGTGTTGATGTTGAGATATTGCTTTCACAAGTGGTCCCTCTCCCCCACCCCCAGCATGTCTATTAATTCTCCATCAAGTCGGTGAACTACAAATGAACTGTTGAGGAAGCAGACACTGGAAACTGGGAGTTCAGGCTGGCGAAGTCAACGGTGAGGAGAAGAGCGTGCTTGTTTAGACTCCAAAACAAGCCTAACAAATGGGCACAGATGTGCACTGTCAAGTGAGGAGGAAACATTGACACCCAAGACACACACATAGACACACACCTGCATGCGTGTGCATGTGTGTGTGTGTGTGTGTGTGTGTGTGTGTGTGTGTGTGTGTGTATCGCTCACCTTTGCAGCTCTTCCCGTCCTCCTGAAGGATGTATCCGCGTGGGCAGGAGCAGAGATAGCCTCCTTCTGAATTCTTGCAGATGAAGTTACAAGGCTTGGGTGCCTGGATGCACTCATCCACGTCTAGAGGGAGATACAGAAAGAGGGAAAGACAGAGACAGAAAGAGAGAGGGAGAGAGGGAGTTTGAAGGAGAGAGAAATGGAAAGCAAAATGTGTCAGCGAGAGTATGAGACAGTTTGATCTCAAGGCCAGACATTCCATAAAGGGAGAAAGATGAGACAGACAGACTGCATTTTTTCCCTTCTTCTCCTTTGTTTTTCGATGGGGAGTGGGAGTAACTCCCTCTAGGTAGTTTTTCAATTCTTTCCTAGACAGCAGGACTGACAGAGGGATGCGTGGGGAGGGTCACAGCTGATAAAAAAGGAGCTAGAGATAAGCGTAGAATGTGAGTCCTCACCCACACACAGCGTGCTGGTGATATCCGTGGTGTAGCCGGCCTTGCAGACGCAGCTATAGGAGCCCAGCATGTTGATGCACTGGCCGTTCTTACACAGATTCCCCATCACGCGACACTCGTCTATGTCTGGGGGGAACAGACAATGGCTGTGGTTAGATTTCGGCACAGAAACCAGATTTCTTCTTCTCCAGGGAGATGAATTATTGGGTTAAATTGGTTGGTTAATTGTCAGGTATAATTGCTTTTTGTGTAGGCTCTGTGTATGTATATATACTGTATATATAAAGGAAGAATGCTGGTCATGATACTCAGGAATAATGACATCTTGCATGGCTTCCCCTGATGTAGTCATAGCAAACTTTAAAGGCACTATTTAAATTAAATGTACAGACAGAGGTTGCATGTTAATAGACAGATGCCAAATACTTTTGTTTCTATGTATATATATGTATTCTATAATGACACAATGGGTACCTCTGCCGTCTGTGGTGAAACCCGGGCCCAGGGGGCACATCTTCTTGTACTGGGTGGTCCCGGGCAGCGGGCAGAGCTCACAGCCCGTGCCCCAGCCCCGGCCCCCATCGCAGCAGCACTCGGACTTGGTCACCATGTTCCTGTTGCTGGACGTCATCTGACACAGAGTGGTCAGGACCTCGGTGAAGCAGAACCCCTCGCGGTTATCTAGAGAGCACGGGGAGGCACCGGATGGGATGGCCATTAGCTGTGTGTGTGTGTGTGTGTGTGTGTGTGTGTGTGTGTGTCGTTAGGGTTAACACAAACCTCTTTTTAAAAGTAAACAAAACATATCCGGTCAACAGAATTCCATGTGTTGAAATATGGCCAAGGCGATATTTAAACACTATTACAAAGAAACTAAAATACAAACAAAGGTGAAACTCTAAATCAAAGAGCATACTTTAGAGCAACGTTTATTTTGACAAATCCTCCCACATCCTGACTGCACATGGCTCCCAAATGTTTAGTCAGACAGACAGACAAGACAATACAGAGATAGACAGGCAAATAAGTACAGACAGACGGACGGACAGACCAGAAGCTTACTGGTTCATATGGGTGGCCAGTGTGACAGGAAGGATGCAGGACTTTGTCAACCTATCAACCCCATTCTCTTCCTGTGCGACCTTAGTTCCCACCAGGAAACGTAAACCCTCCCGATCTCAAGGCAGAGGGGATGTGCAGGGCCTGTGAAGAGGCCCTGCACAGATAACACGGCTTCATCCTCACTGCTGTCTTCCCAGACACCCACCCCGGTTCCTCAGCGAAATTCACTCGTTTGTATGGACAAAGGGAATCGGAGTATTTTCCCAATAAGGCTCGGAGCAGGACTATGGAAGAGTTGCCCCTAAACAGTTGTTGCCCCTAAACAGTTGTTTCGTGGCGAAAGAACATTTTCTTCTTTACTTAGATGGGCTCGTTGAGAGAAATGGTTTGCATGAGAAACACTGGATTAGGCCTATGTATGCCGATCATGTCATCAATAGGTGATGTGAATGTGTTTACTTGTGTTTACTAGTATTGAATTGGTCTTCATGGGAAAGACTGTAGAATCCAACTATGTTCTACAGTGTTCTGTGTAGAAGTGAAAATAGGATATGTGAAATAGGATATGGGAGACAGACCTATGCACTCCGTCTGGGTGGGGTTGGCTTCGAATCCTTGGTCACATCTACAACGGAAGCTTCCGATGGTGTTCTCACAACGGCCATTCTTACAGGTGCCTGGTTTGCTACACTCGTTCAGATCTGGAACATGGACACAAACACAACACACACACACACACACGGACACACATGCACACACACGCACAAACACAAACAAACAACTTTAAACACTGTCAAGAAATATGGCACTGTTCGGAATTTCTTTAGCATAACAATTCTGTTAATTTATGTATGTCAGGTTTTATGTACGTCAAATAGATGCTAACAAATGTTTCCAGTGTTTATGAAACATCACTAACAAGTCCGGAGCAGTTTTGCACTTAATATTGTCTGCAACATTAACAGGGCTCTTGTGAGGAAAGCCAAGCTCTCAAACTCACTATAAAAAGCCTTCCCTGAATGATACATGTGGTCTGTGACCCTTTGTGCTCTGGCCACAGCGTGCTCTCTCACCGATGCAGCCCTCCCCGTTGGGTTTGCGCGTGTATCCCGGGGAGCAGATGCACATGAACGTCCCGATGAGGTTCTTGCAGGTCATGCCGTTGCTGGCGCAGTCGTCCAGGCCGTCCTCACACTCGTTCTGGTCTGGAACACAGGGTAAGCACATGCCTTGACTCTCACACACAGGAACACACACACACACACACACACACACACACACACACGCACACGCACACACGCACACGCACACACTCTGGAACAGCCTTATCTCCCCCCACCCACTCCCACAGGGAGTTACACGGTACACGTGCTGAGAGGGACGGTGGTCTGTTCAAAGCATAGTGTAAACAGTGATGCTAGTATAGAGTGTCTGACTCACCATTACCCCCCCCCCCCCCCCCTCCCAGCTCTCTACCGTTCCCTCCAAAACACACCCGTCGCCATGACACCCCTTGTATTTGTGAAGAGCTGTGGCATAAACAGCCACTCAGCCGGTGACGGTGTCAGGAGAGCGTTTTACATCTCGTCCAGACAAGGGCGTCCCCAGATGGGGCTTGCAACTGACGCACGGACGTAACGTCACTGCATGTCCGGAGCGGGTCTCTGCCGCTCCCTTAAGACAACACGACTGGAGCGACCGGCTGCAGTACCTTTGCACATCCTCTTGTCGTCTCGCAGCACGTAGCCCGTGGGACATTTACACTCGTAGGAGCCCACCACGTTGACGCAGCGGAAGGCACACAGCAAGGGATTCTGGGAACACTCGTTGATATCTGCACAGGAGACGACAGGCCACAATCGTTGTTGTTTTAGTACTGCTGTTCATTTCTTTCTGAAATGATGCTTGTTCAGTGTTGTTCTCCCTACCTTCACAGGTCATCATCGGGCCTGGCTCAAAGCCATTGTCACATGCACACTCGAACCCTCCGATCACGTTGGTGCACGTGCCATTGCCACAAGGGTTGCCGATGTCACACTCATCGGTGTCTGTGTGTGTTGAAGAAAGGCACGTTAAACACTTAGAGATAGAGAGAGAGAGAAAGACACACACACACAGAGCAAGAGAGAGAGAGAGCGATGAAGAAGGAAAGACCAAGCGGGGATTAGAGAGTCATAGAGAGACAGACAGAGAGAGTGAGAGGGATAGAAAAGGAAGAAAAGACAGAGAGAGGGAGAGAGTAAGAGAGGGAGGATCTGAACTGGCCTTCACAGGTGACCCCGGTGGTGCCCAGCCGGTAGCCCATGGGACATTCACAGCGGAACGAGCCGTCTGTGTTGATGCACTGGCCATTATCGCATTGTTCGTAGATGCACTCATCGATATCTACAGTTAGGAAGCAGAAAGACACACAAACAACAACACTTGATAATACATTTTGGTGTAACGTTGACTCATTTGGATTTCACTTCATTTTGTGGCTTAAAATTCAGTCAAATTGCTTTTTCTAAAATGTTTCAAAACATAATTATTAAAAATAAAAGTGCTTTATAAACAAAGCCTTATTTATATACCTAGATGAACAGACATGCACACATACAGACAGACAGACAGACAAACAGACAGACAAACGGGCAGACTGTATTGTTATATATAATATACATATATATATATATATATATAATAGACCAACCAATAGGATTGTCATCATCCCCTCGCCTGTAGCCAGAGAACTGACAGAGATTGCTGTACGCCTCTGGAACACAAAATCACACAAAAAACAACCAAAATCAATACAAAGACCCCCCCTCTACCACGCAGTGCCCATGAAAGTACCTCATGTTGTGGAACTACGTGTGCATCTGTTTGTGTTTGCAAGGGGATCAGCATGTCCATGTTTCAAAACCAATACCCCTACCAAGCTGTAGGGGGCAATACATATGTATAGCAAAGAGTCCTTTTTTCCATTCAATTCCATTTTTTCTGGCCGTCAGGGAAAGAATATTTAATATGGCAGAATTGCTTTTGACACAATTGCCTTCAACAGTTCCTAGTTGATTACAGCAGAATACTACTAGACTACTGTGTGACTGAGCTTGACCCACCCTCGTCCTTGCTGGGGCAGATCTCACACGGGTCGCCCCAGCCCTGGCCGATGGAGGAGGTGCAGCAGCAGTGCTCTTTGGTGGTGTTGAGGGACCTGGGGGCCATGCAGCGTCCGTTCTCGAACTTAGTGAAGCAGTAGCTCACACGGAAGTCTGAGAGGCCCGGAAAATAGAGAAGAGCGAGAGAAGGACAGACAGACGGATGGGGTGAATGGGTTTTAATAATAGAAAAATAATAGATCTTAATTATATCTAGAACATTTGGCCTTTTGGTGCTGTGAATCTACTGTCTACGGTCTCCCCCTCTGTCTTCCACCGACCGGTTCAGAGGGCTGTTGTTTCTGCTGCTGGGTCATAATGAGAAGCATATGGCAGCACTGGCCTTCTCTTAACGCAAGGCAAATAATCCACATGACCAACTGTGCACATGCTTGCAAGTGGTTCATGCATGCACCCACATACATACACAACCACATGCGCACATTCACACCAACATAATTCTTGTTGAAGTTAAGATCTTTTCAGAAGTTCATTCATTGTCTTCTATCCTAAAACTGTAGCGTTTACTGCATTTGCACACGCACACTGACACACACCACACGTAGTACACTAACACCTGGCTCAGGAGAAAATATCGCATCCATGTGCACCTGGTGCTTTGTGAAGAATGTCAAAGGGTCTCATGTTTCCCTCCTCTGTAAAACTGATTTGTCAGCCCTTCTCAAAAAGAGACTTATGTGCTCTTTGCACAGCTGTTTTCCAAGTTTTAGTGTGTGTGTGTATGTGTGCGTGTGTGTATGTGTGCGTGTGTGTGTACCTGTTGTACTCTTGAATAAAAGTCCTGTCACAGACCGTACTCTTCTTAAACACTGTACAGTCTTTTTTCTCAATAGTGCCTTACATCCAGACTCGGTGTCCTTCTCATTTGTTGAAAAAGAGTTGCCGGTTATTCTAACCAGCTAAAGATCTAACCTATCATAGCTATCACCGAGCTAGCGAACCTACCAATGTGTCCTAAAAATAACTTGTACTGTAAATTGTATGTCATATAGTCATATATAAAACACAAAAAGACCATTTTATTATTTCCAGTTGTAATGCTAGAATTAGTTCTCTAATCAAGGTTTAACTGGTGATTCAACTGAATAACAATGAGTGTTCTGTCCTATGTAGATTAGATTAGACTTTATTTTGTGTATTATATAGGACACTGTGTGTATTTGGTTTCAGTTAAGTGGGCATCTCGAACTACCCTTGTTTGCCCCTATAGTTAAGCCAGCTCTCCCCTCCATTCCTACATGTCTTTCTCCCTCCTCAATCCCAGCTGCCAAAGAAACCAAAATGAAAAAAATGGACTAAAAGTGTGAACTGCAAACTGCCTCGCTGAACTTATGATGTCATCACTTGAGTGTTTGGAGGGGGGAACTCCCTGTTAGGAGTCAAGCCTGGAGAGAGACCCCTCCGCCCAGCCTGAAAGCAAACACGCATATAGTACGGACACACACACACACTCACACTCACACACACACACACAGACACACACACACTCACACTCACACACACTCACACACACACACACACACACACACACACACACACACACACACACACACACACACTCACACACAGACACACACACACACACACACACACACACACACACACACACACAGACACACACACACACACACTCTCACACACACACACACCACACACACTCACACTCACACTCAGACTCACACACATACGCATACAGACAGATACACATACATGCATAGAGACACGCACGCAAACGCATACACACACACACACACACACACACACACATGCATAGATACACACACACAACTGTACACACACACACACACACACATACGCGCACATACACACACGCACACACGCAGGCACACACGCACACACATACACACACATACACACACCTCTATATAGACGACACACACACAAACGCACACACAAGATGAGGAAATGGAAAAGTGATCTGTTCAGATCCACCCTTGGGCTGAGCAGCAACAGCAGCATCAGCAGCAACAGCTGGGCGCTATGCTGCCCTCACAACTCAGAGAGAACTCAGAGAACTGGTGAACTAGCAGAACTCACACATAGAAGGTCACTATTCCTACAGCTCAAGCCAAGCTGGAGGTCAACATATCTATAGCTAGACAGATCAAATCAAAAGTAGTTGTATACACCTTTACGGATTCCTCTCTGTTGATTTGGTTGAATATCAGTATGTGGCCCAGGCATGAAACCATTCAAATGCATTTTCTGGTTAATGGGGTTCATAAAGCAAATGGATGCTTACTCACTGATGTCATCACCCCAGTTACCTGACAATGAGACTGAGTCTCTCTCTCTCTCTCTCTCTCTCTCTCTCTCTCTCTCTCTCTCTCTCTCTCTCTCTCTCTCTCTCTCTCTCTCTCTCTCTCTCTCTCTCTCTCTCTCTCTCTCCCTCCCTCTCCCTCTCTCTCTCTCTCTCTCTCTCTCTCTCTCTCTCTCTCTCTCTCTCTCTCTCTCTCTCTCTCTCTCTCTCATACGTACCCTGACATCTGCGTCCTGACGGGGCGACCTGGAAGCCCTCTGGACAGAGGCACGTGAAGCTCCCCTCTGTGTTGGAGCATGTCCCAAACAGGCAGATGTCCGGCGACTGCGAGCACTCGTCGATATCTGCCAGAGACATGGAAGACGATGTTAAATATCAATAAAAGGATTCATGATCATTGGTCGTAGAAGGTCTGGTGTCTGTCTACCATGTAGCCGTCCTCGATGGCTAATGACACTACCTGTCATTTGAGTAGCAGACGTAAAGGCCATCTGACATCACTACACCAGAGGAACCTCTGACCACTCTGACCACCTCACGCGCCGCACGCAAGCGTCTGTGTTTCGTGAGCTTTGGCAATTTTGCTCTACCTGTTTCTACTTGAGACGTGCTGCTCCAGACCCCTTCGTTCAGAACGCTCCAGACAGTTCTATCACAGCCTACGCTAGAAGATGTCAGGTTTTATTTGTGATTATTTTGATGACCCATGATTAAACCAAGAGCTGCATTAAGATGAAGCTATTACCAGTGTGTGGTCCTAGGGCGATGTGGTGCCTTGCCCTAAAGAATCGACGGTAGTTGACTGATGTGGTTGCATTGTTGTATTGTTCTACTGTATAAGTACTCGAATGAGAGACATTGTAAGTATTCAAATACATGTACAAAAACAACATTGTATACGATGGTTTACCGACTTGTGTTGTGTTGAAACATATCAGAGAGCTTCTGTAAACAGTGGGAGCTGTCATGGCTGGTAACTGTAGCGCAGTACAAAGCTGTGTCTGTGATCTGTATGACGGAGCAGCCTGCTATTAACCAGCTGTGTCTAATTCAACAAGTATCTCATCGCACTCAAAAAGGACTACGACTTCTTGTGTGTGTTTGGGATTAAAGACGCTGGTGTGCGTCCGTCATAAAGTGCAGCTGCTGCTGGTGGGGTTGGCGAAGCGTCTGCCTGGTCTTCCTCCTTATCCTCCACCTCTTCATACTCCCTCTGCCTCCAGGAACCGGTCCCCAGGCCAGAGCTCTGCCCAGTGTCTCCTCCCAGGCCCTACGGCTGCCTAAACAACTCAAGTGGTTTAGCCCCCCCCACCTCCCTCTCACTCCACTGCCACACGTGAGGAGATGATGTGTGGGATGGATGGACTAGAAGATGGTGACATCCAAGTGAATGAATGGAGAAACTCTTCTGGTAAACCAGGACCTTCAGTCTGGATTGTGATGAGTTGTTGGGTTGTGTGTGTGTGTGTGTGTGTGTTTGTGTGTGTGTGTGTCTAAGTAGTTGGGGGGGGGGGGGGTATCACACCTCATCCATTACGATTATCCAGGTGTTAAACCATTTTGCAGCTTAAGGAAAAGCCAAAGGCAGGAATAGTAAGCCCAACAAAGAGCTATAGAGGCCAGAATAGAACTATGAAGCTATGGAGCTATGTAGCTGTGAAGCTATGTAGCTGTGAAGCTATGTAGCTGTGAAGCTATGTAGCTGTGGAGCTATGGAGCTATGTAGCTGTGAAGCTATGTAGCTGTGAAGCTATGTAGCTGTGAAGCTATGTAGCTGTGAAGCTATGTAGCTGTGGAGCTATGGCGCGATGGAGCTATGGAGCTATGTAGCTGTGAAGCTATGTAGCTGTGGAGCTATGTAGCTGTGGAGCTATGTAGCTGTGGAGCTATGTAGCTGTGGAGCTATGTAGCTGTGGAGCTATGTAGCTGTGGAGCTATGGCGCGATGGAGCTATGGAGCTATGGAGCTATGGAGCTAGGGAGCTATGGAGCTAGGGAGCTATGGAGCTAGGGAGCTATGGAGCTACGAAGATTGGGAGCTGGGGAGCTGGGGAGCGATGGAGCTAGAGAGCGACGCAGCTATGGAACGACGGAGCGATGAAGGGGTGAAGCTACGAAAGCTGGGGAGCTGGGGAGCGATGGAGCGATGGAGCGCGTTACCTTCGCAGGTCTCCTCATGCAGGTAGTAGCCCGCCGGACAGATGCACCTGTAGGACCCGTCCAGGTTGACGCAGGTCCCCACGCCGCAGGTCCCAGGGTTCACCGCACACTCGTTGATATCTGAACAAAGAACACACACCAAGTCCCGCTCAGTAAAGACGAAGATAAGGCCAAAAACAAGGACTTCTTCATGTGAGCCGGTCGACCGAGGCGTCGCCGTACCGTTGCACACCCGTCCGTCGGCAGAGAGTTCGTATCCGTCGCCACACACGCAGTAGAAGGTCCCCACGGTGTTGAGACACTGGCCGTTCCTGCACAGCCCTCTCTGCACGCTGCACTCGTCGATGTCTGAACAACAAGCATCACACACACACACACACACACACACACACACACACACACACACACACACACACACACACACACACACACACACACACACACACACACAGCGTTTCACAAAACCTGAATCACAACCGCTGGGATCCCGTTCTAGATATACTCTCAAACCATTCTCCTTAAAAAAGGTTTTCATTCAATTCCACACACAATTCCACACACACACACACACACACACACACACACACACACACACACACACACACACACACACACACACACACACACACACACACACACACACACACACACATACCTATGCAGTCGTGGTTGTGTGAGTTCTCGAATCCCGGGTAGCAGAGGCAGTTGTATGAGCCCACTGTGTTCTTACACGTCCCGTTGCCACACGCCTGCTTCTCACACTCATCCACGTCTGGAAATACACAATTAAATGTGTTTGTTGAATGAATCATTAGTTAGTAAACAGTGTGGTTTCTCGAGGCTAATCCAGGACACCGAACAAATGCAGCATCAAGGCAACAGCATCTGGTCATTCCATTAGCTGAGGACATGATTTACACAGGAAGGTCAAGCAAAGGCTCTGGGTAGAGATATACTGCACAGATACAAGAATATTACAGCAGTTTTCCTCTTGTGCTCAAAACCTTGTACAACAGATGAGCAAACTTGAAGTTCCCTAGGAATTAAGACTGCCTCTTTAACTTCAAATGAACCATGGCATAGATACTACATAGACTACAACGTAGGACTTGACCAATTGCCAGCTGTCTGAGTCAGCAACACCCAAAATAAATCATATTATACCTCCTACTGCAGTGAAAAATAAGATGTGACATTTGGAGTATTTCAGCACACCCATCTGTGTTTCTAATACGTGCAGAAAATTGATGCGGAAAATGTGGATGACATGATCTGAAAAGGGCTCCTGTAGGATCCTACACTCACCGATGCACATGGAGCCGTCCGTGGTGGTTTTGAAGCCGTTGGGACAGATGCAGCGGTAGCTTCCAAGCGTATCGATGCACTGGCCAGGACTGCACACACCGGGGTTCTCAAGACACTCGTTCCGATCTGGGAACAGGGAACCGACAGACGGACAGTTACTCACGGTAGACCTTACAGATTGATGAACACTTTAATGAACATAAATCAATGAAAATTGAAAATGTCCCTCCACTGACTGCCTGTGGTATGTAGTATTGACATTTTCAATGTTCAGCCTCTCTCTTTACATAACCATTACTGAAGTAAAAAGTCCCTGAAAATCTAGGAACTAACTAACTATTGGCTCATTGCTATTAGGTCATAGCACATTTCACTCTGACAAACGTCTGAATGTGTCCAAAATGACATCCCATAATGTGCATGAATAGAGGAATCCAGGAGAGGTTACAGGGAACGCTGATTAAATATGTGTGGCTCAGTATCACAGGAGTTCTGTCCAGATTGTTTCAATCGCAAAGCAAGGTGTTAAGACTCTCAGCTCGTAGAACAGCCAGCGGTCCATCCCTGCAACACATGAAGTGCATTTTGACAATGTCACCTCGTTCAGCCCGAGCGCTACTACAGCGCTGCAGTTCTTTCCGGAGCTGTGGCTGTCAGGCAGCTCCCACTCAGGTCCATTCAGCTAAGCACACGTTAGGAATGTTTGGATCAACACGTGTCGCCTCATTCAGCTCAACGAGCTAACCAAAGCTCGTCTGGCGAGAGTGTGCAGGAGATGTGGTTTTGGTTCACATCAAAACCCTTGAGTGATCTTAAGTATCGCCCACTGGAGTGTCCACACACACACACACTGTGTGTGTGTGTGTGTGTTTCTGCAATGCTAAACTATGTTATAATTATGTTATATAATTTGTTAAATTAAACCTGTAGGAAACTTAAAGACAATTTCACACATTGTTGAAAATGTTTCTCCCTAACCCTAACCCTCTTCAATACAGAACCACCCTTATTGACAATAAAACATCGACATATAACATAACATAAACCATCTCCTTTGGTTCAACCTGTTACATTTAATAAATCATTATCACCAGATACACACACACACACCCTGCAGAAGGCCACTGGTGGCATTACTTCTGAGATGCTTTCATCCAAGCCCAAGACGGTGAAACAAAGGTGGGCGATGAAGTCACCGATCAAACGGACGGACGATAAACCCGGGACCTTACCCATACACTGGCCCGTGGAGGTGAAGCGATAGCCAGGCTTGCACTCGCAGCGATAGCTCCCCGGCATATTCAGACAGGCTGCGTTCTGCTGGCACACCGGACCGTTCTGGCACTCATCGATGTCTAGGAGGGAGGGGAGAGGTATGAAGAGCTTAACCAAGAAAAAAAGGCTCTGTCTATAACTTTGGTTGTTAACGACTGTGTTGCTGGCAGATCGCTGTTTGATCCATGTGTGTGTTTAGTTGAGTTAGACTAAACACAACCCTGAGCAGCTTTTATTGAATTATAATCATAGTGATAACTCATTGGATTAATATAGTGCTTTTTCAAGGCGCTCCAAGCGCTACACATAGTGAGTGTGTGTGAGAGTGTGTGTGTGTGTGTGTGTGTGTGTGTGTGAGGGGAGAGGAGGGGAGGTTACCTTCACACACTAGCATCTTGTTGTTGTAGACGAAGCCCAGGGGACACTCGCATCTGAAGCTCCCCACCATGTTGATGCAGAGGCCGTTCTCGCACACGCCCGGGATCTGTCTGCACTCGTCGATATCTGACGCCAGGGTGGGGGGGGGGGGGGGGGGAGAGGGGGAGAGGAGGAGGAAGGAGAGTCAACACTCTACAGAACCGTTCTCTTCCCCACACGGGGCCCGGCGGTGCCTGAGGGAGGTGGAGGCTCACCGATGACTTGTCCGGTGTAGATGTCGATGTAGTACCCCGGCCTCACGCTGCCGCACAGACTGAGGAACTCGTCTGATGGGGACAAAACGAAGCCGCTGTCTCAGGAGTTCACTGTCATCAGCACGGCCGCAACACGCTCCACTTTGTTGTTCATTTAATTGTAATATCTTTTTTTAATTGACGTGTGCACTGTGATTCTTTTAAACACAGGTAAACTGGTGCCTTGGGGTGTGTGTGTGTGTGTGTGTGGAGACATACTGGTGCTGGGAACAGGACACTGCTCGCAGGGTTTGTTCCAGGCGCGGCCGATGTTGTAGGAGCAGCAGCACATCTTCTTGGTCATGTTGAAGGTCAGCTCCGCGTCACATGTGCCGTTGTCCGTGTAGAAGTTCCTGTAGCAGTAGCTCTTCCTCATGTCTGTGTGTGTGTGTGTGTGTATGCAAGTTAGTGTGTGTGTGTGTGTGTGTGTGTGTGTGTGTGAGAATAAAAGGCAGAGGTTATCACAGGACCACATGGTCTGCAGTTTGTACCATACACACGCACACACACACACACACACACACACATGCGCGCCACAAACAGACAGGGCCATTTCACCGTGAGCCTCCAATACTCACCCATGCAGTTGTTTCCTCCGTTGATCTGCATGTAATCCACGGGGCAGATGCAGGTGTAGTTCCCTATGGTGTTGTAACACTGGCCTGGGCCGCAGATGCCCAGATTCTCACACTCATTCACATCTGAGGAGAGCAGGGCGTGGAGTGTTAGGGATATCTCTCAGCACTCCTTTTCTTTTGACAGGACCAACGCCGTGTCTGCTCTTCCTCGGTGTAAACCTCTACCTTTCTGCTGCTTGTTCCAGCTGTCCACCTCTCTGATTGTCGACCCGAGCACCCACTAACCCCCCCCCCACCCCCACCCCCTTCCCCGACTTCCCCATCGCCTCCACAGCCCCCCCCTCTGTTTCCATCCTGTCTTCTGCCCCGTGCTTGCTCTCCACCTCTTTCTTTTGACCTCCCTCCCTCCATCTGTCCCCCCCCCCCCCCCCCCCCCAGCCCCCAGTCTGTCTGCTTTCTGAGATCCTGCACCGGGTCACACTCCAAACCACATCAGAGAAACACATTCTTCTGGACCTCCCTCTCCCTCTCTCTCTCTGTCTTGTCTCTGTCTCTTCGTCCCCATTGTGTTCAGACAGATGGAAGCAAAGTGAAGGAGACAGGGACTGAACCAAGCATGCCCCCCGTCCGCTGACTGTTGAGTCACTTCTCTGTTCAGATGTGCTCTCCCTATTCTTCTGGAACTTATTGAACACAGGCCTTGGTCGGGGCTGCACTCAATTTCCTGTCTACTCTCACTTCCCAGGGCTGAAAAGGGAGAGGTGACCTCTGGGTGTGTGTGTTAGTGTGTTTGTCTGTGTGCGCGAGTGTGTGTATTTGTATGTGTCTACGTGTGTTTGTGCACGTGTGCATCTTTGTGGGTGTTTGCGTGTGTGTGTGTTTGAGTGTGTGTGTGTGTGTGTGTGTGTGTGTGAATGAAAGTCATGCCTCTGAGAGAACTTTGTACGTTACTTTTTTTATACACAAATACACAACATGTATGTAGAACGCAGCACATGTCGTGTTGTTCGAACCTTCACAGACTCGGGTCTCGGCGTTGAGCGAGTAGCCTTTGGGACACTGACAGTGGAAGCTGCCAAAGGTGTTGACGCAAATTCCTCCCTGGCACAATCCCGGGAGCTCCCGGCACTCGTCTATATCTGCCATAGAGAAATACGCCAACTCAGTGTGTGTGTTTGTTAAAGGACAAGACTGAGGCATAGAAACAACAAGAAACAAAGTAATACCTCAACACAGTCAAACACACACACACACACACACACACACACACACACACACACACACTGTACACACACACACACACACACACACACACACACACACACACACACACACACACACACACACACACACACACACACACACACACACACACACACACACACACACACACACATAATGACCTGGAGTTGCCCTACCTTCGAGGATGACAGTGATGGGGTTCGGTCTGAATCCTTCTCCCCCGGGACACAGAGTCCTGTATTGTGCTGGACGACACAACATCAGACCACATGAAACCAGGACCACAAAGACCTCTTTACTGACGCTTTGGTACATCTTGAAGATGGTTGGAGCGGTGAAAGTATTTAATGGATTGCATTCGATTTAGCTTCTTTTTTCTTCACAATTTGTCTCTTTACAATGCAAGCCTTGTTCCTGCAAACAAATTCTAACTCAAATACTCTAATACTCTAATACTCAACGAACCGGTTGTACTCAAATAACTCAAATACTTGAATACTAAAATAACTCGAAATAACTCAAATAGTCAAACTCCAGTGGTTGTTTTGTTGGTGGTAACAGTGGCCCCGATGGAAGGTCTTTGATACTTGGTGGTTGTTCAGATGTGTGGTCCACTCACTGGAGTTGACCGGGGGGCAGGATTCACACGGGTTCCCCCAGCCCAGACCCAGGGAGCAGCAGCATGAGGCCTTGGACACCCCGACTCCAATCTCATTAGAACATTCTAGGCTCTCTGAAGCATCGCCGCGGGAACGCACATCTATGAAGCAGCTCCCCGAGCGCGTGTCTGCAGAGATGCATCCGTACACACGCACACACGCACACACACACACACACACACGCACGCACACACGCACACACACACACACACGCACGCACGCACACACAAACGCACGCACGCGCACGCACACACACACACACACACACACACACACACACACACACACACACAAGCACGCACACACAAACACACACACACACACACACACCCACAAGCAGACACATACACAAGCACACACAAACACACACATGCATTTGAACACGCGCACACACAAGTGACAAATGGAGAGATGCATTTGTTAACAACACACACACTCATATGTGTGACATAATGAAATGACATATATACATATACACACACAAGTTCTTAGAAACGCTTTGAGAGATATCAACTGTCCTGCCGCACCTACACAGCCCATCCGGGTGGGGTTGAGTTGGAAGTCTGGTGCGCACTGACAGTCGTAGTTGCCAGGGGTGTTGATGCAGACTCCATTCATACAGAAGTTGGGGTCAGCACACTCATCCACATCTAAAAAACACACACGGCCAGCCGGCCAATCATTACTTTGCATATCCACCCAGGCAAAGGTATTAAAGTGGATAAAAGTGACATATTGCGTGTGTGTGTGTGTGTGTGTGTTGGTGTGCACCTGTGTGTGTGTGTGTGTGTGTGTGTGTGTGTGTGTGTGGGGGTGGGGGGGGGTGAGCATGAGGTTTTTCCATGTCTTTCCGAGTTATGTCATCATATTTGCCATGATTCCATTGCAATAGGCGGAGCAGTAGCCAAGAGTTTTTCTTCTTCATTTCCTAGCAAGTGGACGCTCATCTCTTTGGTTAGTTAGCCATTTTGTTTTTTAATACAATTTTAGATCAACAAAATGGTAAAGAAAACAGGTTGTGACAGGAGTTACCTGTGCAGTTGCCTCCGCTCCGATCCAACTCATAGCCTGTGTTGCATTCACATCGGAACAGCCCTGGAATGTTCCGGCAGCGTCCGTTGACGCAGATGTCGGAAAACGTACATTCATCGATATCTGTACAGGGTTGATTAAAGAAAGAGAGACAGACAGACAGACAGACAGACAGACAGACAGAGAGCCCCAGCTGTGAGCGATTAGTGTATCCTGGGACCAAAGTGGAAAGTTGGCAGGCAGTGATAGGAAGTGCACATTGCACACCTCAGCTGAGGAAAAATCTGCCTGGAGACATCCAAGCATAAACACACACACGTACACACACACACACACACAAACAAAAACCTCTCCAATACACATCAACCCCAGAGAAATAATAGGACCACGCTCTTCCCCCCTCATTAGGCTCGTCATCGTGAGAGCGCACGTGTCCGGTCTCTCCACAGGCGACCTGTTCAACCGTAGCGTGAACACATCACACACCCTCCTCAGGGGTCGGATCACAGCGGCTACATGAGACCGACGCCAAAGACACACGCTGGTCCCTGGACCCACGGGGGCGGAGGTCGTCCGCAGAGGGACTTCTTACCGGTGCAGGCCTTGCCATCGAGGGCCGGGATGAAGCCCATGTCACATTCACAGCGGTAGCCCCCGGGGAGGTTGAGGCAGTGGCCGCTCTCACACAGGTTCCCGTTGTCGGCACACTCGTCACTGTCTGCGGAACACAAAGAACCACACGTCCGTTCACAAACGCTTCATCCTGATCGACCGTGCATCTTTGCATTATACTATCTTACGCGTTTGCAAGTAGATAACGTATCTACACTTGCATGCATTAAATGCATGCATTAAATGCATGCATTTAATGCATGCAAGTGTGTGTGTGTGTGTGTGTGTGTGTGTGTGTGTGTGTGTGTGTGTGTGTGAGTGTGTGGTTTTAAATAGACCCGGTTTAACCTGAACAGTGAAAGCCGTCTCCAGAGAATCCTTCCTTGCACACGCAGCGGTAGGAGCCCATGGTGTTCATGCACTCTGCTTGGTTGTTGCACATGTGGGTCCCATTGGAGCATTCATCCAGGTCTGAAACACAACAGAACTTGGATTTATATCAATCCATGATGATGACTTTCCACAAACACCGTCCATCTTCGACATGAATGAAGCAGACAGCTTACTTCAAATGAAGTCGATTTATTTTTCTGCTGGCCAAGACTGAAGTCCCTTGCAGGCACACTTGTTTTATGCTCAATGCGGTTTCAGTTCGGTCACTGAATGTTGCATTACTTGAGACCAGTGGGGTCTCCCTGGAGACGCAGTAATCAGATCAAAATAAATCACGCCTTGCTTTTCTGACATAACCACACGCAGCGATCCCATTGCCGTCATTTGCGGCGTTTCAGCGAGTTACAAACTCCTCAATCACGTTATTTTGTTTCTAACGACCTCGCCAGTCTTCTTTTCGTCGTGACCGCAGCATGCTGCCCGCTTTGGGGGGGGGTTCCCCTGAGCCCACTAGGGCTCCTCTTACCTGTGCATTTGAGTCCATCGCCGACCCAGCCCGGGGCACAGGTGCACTTGAAGCTGCCGGCCGAGTTGGTGCACGTGGCGTGGTTGTCACAGTTATGGGCTCCGATCTCACACTCGTTGATGTCTGCACAAGAGAAACGTGAGGAACAGACAAGACTCAATTAATAATGGAAAGGGCGATGGCTCAGATTTTATTTTAATAGGTGGATGGAAACCGCTGGAAACCATGCTTATGTTTGGTTTGTGTCTTGATAAAACATTAGGCAGCACTATAGTAATATAACGCAGCAGGGTTCTATTTGTTTAGCCTCTTGAGGCCATCCTTAACTCACTAGTTCACATTCTGTTTCTGTCTGCAAATCAATCTGGCCTCCAGCCTCCACCCGTTGTAAGCCTCTTCCTCAAAGTAAAATATAATCTGACCAATCGGGGCTCAGGGGAGGGAGTTTCAGTTCACGACGAACAAGAAGCACCGCAGTCTGCCGAACTTAAAAAAACAATGGCGGCGCCCGAGAAAAGTGTAGCCATCTATGGAGCAATCAAAACGGTTAGACTAGACTGAATAACAATTAACTGAAATCTGCCCTGCAGGCATTTCTCAGAGGAGGAACACGCTTTTGGTTTACTTCCAACCAAATAGGCAAGAGCACCGCTTAATTATTTCAACGGATTGGACGGGGTTTTAAGAACAATGTAAGACCGAGGCTATATCGGAAATAAATTGCTGCCCAGCTAAGGCCAGATTGATATCAATTAGAAAAATGCAAACAAACATGTGGATGGTCTCACATGGGCCCTAGCGCCTTCCTCTGTGACTGGAAGAGGGACTTCAAACATGTGGATGGTCTCACATGGGCCCTAGCGCCTTCCTCTGTGACTGGAAGAGGTACTTCCCTTCACAGGGAAACACCTCGTCAAACGGGAGGCGAGTTACAGCAGAGCTCTCTTGGTCCTTCTGTCTCTTGCGGTCAGCGGGCTTCAGTGGTACACTGCGGTACACTCAGAGCCCTCAGTGGTACACTGCGGTACGCTCAGAGCCCTCAGTGGTACACTGCGGTACGCTCAGAGCCCTCAGTGGTACACTGCGGTACGCTCAGTGGTACACTGCGGTACGCTCAGAGCCCTCAGTGGTACACTGCGGTACGCTCAGAGCCCTCAGTGGTACACTGCGGTACGCTCAGAGCCCTCAGTGGTACACTGCGGTACGCTCAGAGCCCTCAGTGGTACACTGCGGTACGCTCAGAGCCCTCAGTGGTACACTGCGGTACGCTCAGTGGTACACTGCGGTACGCTCAGAGCCCTCAGTGGTACACTGCGGTACGCTCAGAGCCCTCAGTGGTACACTGCGGTACGCTCAGAGCCCTCAGTGGTACACTGCGGTACGCTCAGTGGTACACTGCGGTACGCTCAGAGCCCTCAGTGGTACACTGCGGTACGCTCAGAGCCCTCAGGTGCGTGGCGCCCGTTTCAGCAGAGAGCGCAAATAAAACTAACGAGGGTCCGTACAGCGAAGGGATTTCACTGAGGCTCGCAATGAGGTAAAACAATTGAAAAAAATAAAAGTGCGAGGCTTACACAATAAGAGCTATTGATGGAGTCCAAAAAAAAAAAGTCCAGAACATTGTGAACAACACAATCACTGGGCGGCGGCCTGGGGACTGGGTGTTACAGCACCGAGTGGAAGGATTTGCTCGTGTTTTTTGCATCTGCACGTGTCTATGTGTGTGTCTTTGCATGTGGCTTTGTTTAAGAGGGTGTGAGTGTGTGTGTGTGTGTGTGTATGTGTGTGTGTGTGTGTGTGTGTGTGTTTATACAAACATGTAACTGTTTATGTATATGTGTGTGTGTGTGTGTGTGTGTGTGTGTGTGCGCGTTTATGTGTGTGTGTGTGTGTGTGTGTGTGTGTGTGTGTGTGTGTGTGTGTGTGTGTGTGTGCGTTTGTGTGTGCATTTGTGTGAGTGTGTGTGTGAGTTAATGTGTTTGCATGTGGATGCAAACGTGTTTGTGTGATGCATGTGTATCAGTGTGTGTGTGTGTGTGTGTGTGTGTGTGTGTGTGTGTGTGTTTGTGTGGATGCGCCTGCAAGCTCTTTCTCTTCCTCTATCTCTCTCTTTCTCACCCTGTCGTTAGGAAGGTAGTAATTTACAACCCTATCAATTAGAGATCAGTGCATCTCCTTCACCGTCTTCCTGGAGAGAGGCAGCGGTAGATTTAAACTAGATTTGATCACTGGGTTTAATATGAGGCCTTGGCGAATACAAGGCGGTTTCAATTACAGACAGAATTAAAGATAATTCCCACAAAATGTTGATGACAGAGAGAGTAGAGCAAACACACACAAACACAAATACAGAGTCTTATGTAGGAAACTCTTTAGTTAAACGCAAAAGAGCTGGTGGTTACAGCTGGTGTTAAAGACGGAGTCTGATCAAACCAGAAAGTAAGTGAAAGAAGAGAAAACGGCTGGAATGTTAATCTATATGTCTGCGTGTCTGTCTGTCCTTCTTTTTTTCTGCACGTCAGTGTGCATTATGTGCGTGTTATTTCATTATATTCTGAATATTTCAGATTCTAATAATACAGATTATTTTGTTGCATAAGTGTGATATAAAGTGGTCTCTATTTGTGATTTAGAGTATATTATTAGTTGTAATGATGTGTCATTACATGGTCCCTGGTGTGTCTTGGTTGGCGTGCATAGCTGGTGCATCTACCGCCTGCTTCCTGGTTTTCTCATGTCCGTCCAGATTCACACATGCCTTGCGGTTGTTGAAGGCCATTAACGAGATAAATTGTCAGCAGCTGTCATTTTTTGTCTGCTTATGATTTGGTATAAGTAATTCAGTCGCCTTGACTACCCCTGTGTTTGCAAAATAAGAGCTTGTTTAAAGAAATGCTTTGTGAATTACTGTCACCAAGGGACTTCAAGATGCCACACACGCCCCTCTCTCCTGAATTAACCAGGTGCTACGTTTAGACTAGTGACGTTTTATGAATATGGCTTTGGGAGAAGATCTTCAACCCAAACCATGCAGAGCAAGTATTTTGCTACATATTTGTAGTGCCACCCAAAAAATAAATAGATTCATATAATTTTTTGATGGCGCAAAACACACAGACCATGAATCTAGCAGGGCTGTATTTTTCCGTTTGCTCATATAGGACTGAAGTTTATTTTGGACATGGATATTCTAAAGTTTCGTTTTTGGTTTTGCTTTGTTTTAAGATCTCTTAGATCAATGCAGTCTGCTATTCAGCATTCATTTAAAGCAATCTGTTTTTAATTTAGCAACTAACAAACGTTTCTATTTCTCTAGTGTTAAACCCAATTCTAACCTCAAGAGGATGGGAGGAATCTCTTTGAGAATGTTATGCTAAAACTCCTAATATTGTAATATTCCAACCATACAACCCCACCCAATGCTAACTACTTAAAACATAAGCCACACACACGCACACACTCACTCACATTCATATACAAAGACATTTGAAAATGTACACTCTGGACGCATAAACATTCACAAACTATGTGGGATTATGGAGGAGAGAGAGAGAGAGAAGAGAGAGAGAGAGAGAGAGAGAGAGAGAGAGAGAGAGAGAGAGAGAGAGAGAGAG
>NC_140282.1:19786383-19818883 GCF_964030765.1 Micromesistius poutassou
TGACCATTTTCATATTTTTTCCCTGATTACTCCATGTGTCTGTACTGTATGCTTGGCTGTACAGACTGTGTATTGTCAGCATAAACTACTTTGGTGACATCATTGGCTGTGTGTATATCCATGATGGCTCCACCCTCTAGGTCAACAAGTCAATTTGTTAAAAAGCATTACGACAATGTTGATTAAGTATGCTTTTACTACGATGTTGATTAAGTATGCTTTTGGGTCATCATACTGTAGTAAAGAATGGAAACACATACGTACATTGATTTTTGTTCCACTTTGAAGCTGCCCTGAGCCTAATTCTTTGTATTTAAGGACAGCGAGGTAAGATTACAGTATACAATCCCCCCATGTTGATTTATCGTCTATCCCCATTCAAATAGGCCAGTATCAGATGAGAGTGAGAATAGGAGCTTAAATAATCCTTGACAGAGGAGACCAGTAAAAGGGGATTTCCTCTTAATATTCATCAATAGATTACATTCATTAACACTTCAACACTACACTATCTCAACAGTTTCCTTTAAAATATTAGAGGATGATAGAAAATGATTACCTCAGTATCTATGAATTGGAGAAGGATTGTATTTGATTATTTATTTGCTTTAATGGGGTTAGCTCGTAATAAAGAATATACACAAGCTGTAAAAGTCGTCAATGTGAATGAGGTAATATATGCGTAAACCATTACACACTAAGTTAGGTCATTGAAATGAAATATACAAGCAGAATGAATAATTGGCTCATCATTGTTTCAGGGTCTTAATGAGCTCACTCACGCACGCACGCACACGCACACATGCACGCACGCACGCACGCGCGCGCGCGCACGCACACACACACACACACACACACACACACACACACACACACACACACACACACACACACACACACACACACACACACACACACACACACACAAAAACAACTACAGTAGCCTAGTCGGGCAGCACTTGACCCAGAGAACTGTGACCTATAAGCTCCCAGCCCTGCAGCTCTTTGGTCAGCAGAGGAGAGAAGGACCGCTGACGTACCCAGACAGGCGGTGCCGTCAGTGGAGACCTGGTGACCGTCCGGACACTCGCACTCGAAGCTGCCTTCCAGATTCACACACAGACCCCCGCGACACAGCAGGGGGTTGGTCTCACACTCGTCGATGTCTGGGAAGACATGTTAGCACACACACACGTTACTAACTTGCAAATGATCATGTCCCCCATCTTGATTGTGCCCACCGTGTATTGACTGAAATGTGTACAGTAAGTTATCAGAGGCAGACATCAATTATTCTAATGATGGGGACAACATATTATTTGCACATTAGAACTTGTAATGACACATATAGGCCTTTGTTGTAGCTTCGGGTGTCGCCCTTGTATGCAACAAGGTTCATGGAACTAAGCCCGGCTATCTTCAAGACATAGAGCAGGTTAGAGACGGGAAGGCAGTGTTTAGTGGGAAGGACGCTCACACTGCTAACGGTTCTTAACATAATAAATACAACTCTGTCCCTCCTTAATTCCCCCCCCCCCCCCAGCTTTGTGTGTGTTTGTGAGTGTATATCTTTCTTTCTATAGCTGTGTATCAGTCTCTTTGCCCTGTCTCTCTCTGTTCCGTTAATCCCTCTGTGTTTGTCCTATACTATATATATTTATCACAAACACACCTTTCCCAATGTCAGTTCCTTTTTGTCAGTCTCTATGTCTCTCTATATTTCTCCATCTGTCTCTCATCTCCTTCCCCTCGTTCTCTCTTGCTCTCTGATTACATCAGGCATAGTGCAGAGCATGACTAGCATCCACACCCAGGGACCCTGTTGGCCCAGAAGGGAAGAGGAAGTGACTGTGATATGGGGCTAGTGCGTTTCTAAAAAGAATAGTGTGTTCTACAGAACCCTCCACCATTTAGAATCCTTCTCAGCATTTGGTCCTTCAGATCCCAGACCCGTGAAAAGAGGACTTCTGTAGACTACATAGGAATAGTGTGAGTATCCGAGAGAGTGAGTGAGTGTTACGGCGTGCGTGTGTGTGTGTGTGTGTGTGTGTGGTTTAGCCTCTTACCCATGCAGTTCTTCATCATCATGAAGCCACTCTCATATCCCTTGAAGCACTCGCACTCAAAGTCTCCCGGTGTGTTCACACACACGCCCTGGCCACACAGGTCAGGGGAGATGCGACACTCGTCGATGTCTGCCAGGGAACAAGAGAACAAAGGAAATATGTATTCAAACGTGGTTCTACGATAGTTGTACCCAAGCAATCTTAAACCATATCCATGTATTGGTATATTTCTTCACATCAATAGGATGTGTGAAATAATGCTGTTGAATTAATACTTTTCCTATATGTATATGGATCCTTAAAGGGGCTGTATGTACATTGTTTGAAATTAATTTAGACTCAAATTTAGACTGAATTTAGACTCAAAAGACCTCTCTAGCAAATGACATGGTACCTACTGCCCCTTAAAATATATTGAGTCAATTAGTAATTTGGATATCTTTACTTGACAAATATTAGATATTGTTTGTTCCACTACTGACAGTGGTTGGCTTCACCAGACAGAATGAACAGGATCTGGTTAGGTCTGTACCAAAGATAATATCTAGTGCAATGCTTGACCACACCTTTTAAGTAATGGGCAACAATATCCTTAGTCTCTCTTTGAAGTAGAGAAGCTAATTATATACAGATTTAAAGAGCCAAACTCTCTTTCAAAGTTCAGTTTCAACAGTCAATTCCTCTGAGAAAAGTCAGCAGTTTGACTTGTTTTCGCCCTTTTACTTGTTTTCTGGTGACATTGAATGAGATGGAAGGCTTTTTGCACTGCACATGTTTGGAGAGTTGAGACCTGACATTGTGAACGATATGCATGCACTAAAAGCCTCGACCATACTGATCAGAACGAATGAGTGTGATCATGCTCGATTCAACTGTATACAATCCCAGACAGGAATGGAAAACTCAAAACAAGCAGTTGGTGTTGGAATACACCAATGGAATTGTTCCTATCGCTGTCTTAACCAGAGCAAAAAGGAAAATTGCGATGAAATTAAGAAACTCTGGTGTATCTTATCTATCTAAAGGGAACGAGCCATCAAAGGTCCTCAGCCACTGACCAGTGCAGTTCTTCTCGTCCGAGTCCAGAGAGTAGCCGCTGTCACAACGACAGCGGAAGCTCCCGATGGTGTTACGGCAGCGTCCGTTGCTGCACAGGCTGTTGATCATCCTGCACTCGTTTATATCTGAGACACAGACAGAGAGACACACAGACAGGCAGAGAGATAGACAGGCAGACCGGCAGACAGACAGAAAGACAGACAAGCAGGCAGACAGAAGGGTATAGAGACGGATGGACGGGAAGGCAGACAGGCGGGTAGAGAGACAGACAGACATACAGACAGGCAGGCGGAGAGACAGACAGGAAGAGACGGGCAGACAGAGAGACAGACAGACAGGTAGTGAGACACACAGGAAATGAGACAGATAGGCAGGCAGAGACAGATAGACACACAGATAGGCCGAGACAGACAGGAAGCGACAGTCCGATGGAGAGACAGAAAGGTATTGAGAAGGACAGACAGACCAAAAGTGAAACGGGTAGAGCAACAGACAGACAGAGGCAGAGAGAGACAGACAGACAGACAGAGCGACAAGACAGGCAGACAAACCAAAATAAGAATATAGAGAAAGAGAAACACCATATGGCTTATTAATCATGAACGATGCTTGAATACTTATTGACTTGTTACAGTGTTTGTGGTCCTGGTATCTGTTGTTTGGTACCTTTGAGGAAGGGCCTGCCGTTGATGAAGTCCCCTCTGTGGGAGAAGCCGGGGCCCCGGGGACACAGCTGATTGTAGTCCTGGCTGCCTTTCTCCGGACACTCGTCACATTCGGGGCCCCAGGCCACGCCCACAGAGCAGCAGCAGGCGTCGACGCGGTGCTTCCCCCCGATGGGCGCGGCACAGCGCTCGTCCTCGTGGGTCAGGTAGCAGTGCTCCGTGCGCAGGTCTGCAGGCCACAGAGACGTTCACATAAGAGTGACTTCAGTACTCGGTTTAATTCAGAAGCTGACCTATCAATCATTGTTCTATTGCGTTCGTGATGCGTCTGCATAAACACCTGGTTGGGGCTGCACAAAGCGTTCCTATAGTGGGAGGGTATGTCACAGGGGCCAAGGAAATCGATTTAGATATTTGTTTCCATCAAAAACTGAGGCTCAGTTTCAGTTGACAACACAGCAATGAATTGGACTGATTACTCATATTTGTGTTTACTCTACTTACCAGAAGTAAGCACACTTCTTTTTGGGCACACTTATTTGGAAAATACCTACATTTAATCTTTTTTTATAATGTTTTTGGTTTTATATCATTGTATTGAAGTAATTAATTTATAGGTTACACAATTTGGACTTTCAGAGAGCTAATTTCTGTGCGCTTTAGTTCTGCTCGAAAATGTTCCTGTCAAGTGTCTGTTTGGTTCTAGTCCTTTAACAGCAGAGCACAGATGTATTGTGTATTATGTGAGTGTTAGTGTGAGTTAGAATAAAGGTACCAACCGATACATGTCCTGCCACTGGCGTCCACAGTCATGCCTGCGGGGCACTGGCAAATGAAGGACCCCTGGTTGTTGACGCACTTCCCATTGACACACACCCCAGGAAACACGTCGCACTCATTCACGTCTGGAGAGAGCATGGGGGCCTCAGGTTAGCATATCAGCTCATTGCCATTAGCATAGCATTAACACAGAGTTGAGGCTCAATTCATCTATTACCTTCACAGAGATTTCCTTTGACTCTGGCGTAGCCCCTACTGCAGAACGGATCTGGGGAAACGAAAGAGTCAGTGTGAATGACCGACCAGAAATACTCGAAATGAGACCAACAGCTGCTGTTGCTCCATTGTCATTCCTGTTTATTTTTGTGTAACAAAAATGTGTTTAATATTGCATTGTTTATTTTTACAATCCGACACAACAACTACGCCCTGAATGACCCCACTTTGTGCTTCTCTGCAAAGATTGAATGCAATACAGGGAATAAAGAAGGATTTCTCTATCTCTAGGACATGGAACCATAAGGCGTGGAGAGCAGCCCTTCAGCTGATGGAGCTGCCGAGGCGTTAGGGTTAGGGTTAGGGTTAGGGTTAGGGTTAGGGTCAGGGTCAGGGTTAGGTCCTACCTGGGTCAGGGTTAGGTCCTACCTGGGTTAGGGTTAGGGTTAGGGTTAGGTCCTAGGGTTAGGGTTAGGTCCTACCTGGGTTAGGGTTAGGTCCTAGGGTTAGGGTTAGGGTTAGGGTTAGGGTTAGGGTTAGGGTTAGGTCCTACCTGGGTTAGGGTTAGGTCCTAGGGTTAGGGTTGGGGTTAGGGTTAGGTCCTAGGGTCAGGGTTAGGGTCAGGGTCAGGGTTAGGGTTAGGGTTAGGTCCTAGGGTTAGGGTTAGGGTTAGGGTTAGGTCCTACCTGGGTTAGGGTTAGGTCCTAGGGTTAGGGTTAGGGTTAGGGTTAGGTCCTACCTGGGTTAGGGTTAGGTCCTAGGGTTAGGGTTGGGGTTAGGGTTAGGTCCTACCTGGGTTAGGGTTAGGTCCTAGGGTTAGGGTTGGGGTTAGGGTTAGGTCCTAGGGTCAGGGTCAGGGTTAGGGTCAGGGTCAGGGTTAGGGTTAGGGTTAGGTCCTAGGGTTAGGGTCAGGGTCAGGGTTAGGGTTAGGGTTAGGTCCTAGGGTTAGGGTTAGGGTTAGGGTTAGGTCCTACCTGCTTCACAGCGGCCACAGGGGCTGCCCCAGGCCTCCCCCAGGGTGGAGCAGCAGTGGGACTTGAGCGTCGCCCCGTTGATGTTGACCTCACACCTCTCGTTGATTATCTTCAGCCAGCAGGTGCCCTTGGTGGTCTCTAGTTAGATAGACACAAACAGTTTGTGAACTCATGAATACTTAATATGTTCTTCTTTTTTTTTACATGGTGAGGGTCTCAGCGTTGACTACGATGGGTGACAAAACATGAGATTTGTACTTGAATTGCATGTATCAATACTCTGTATTCTGCATGCTGGGTGTCACGGTGGATGTGTTGGTAGCATGTGTACCTCCTGTGGGTGGCTTCAAGGTCCTCTTACCTATACACTGTAACCCAGTGGCGTCCAGAGTACTGCCTGACGTACAAAGACACACAAAGGACCCCGGGCTGTTCAGACAATCCCCGTTCACACATGGGCTGGACAAACACTCGTTGACATCTGGAAGAGAAACCAAACGGGAGGGGTCAGGTCTCACCTCGCGTGATTCTTTTCACCTCCCGCAGAGACGTTCGGTGAAGGAGTATCAAGTCGTGAACACGGACGAAACAAGCAAGCGTCAATCTCACCATCGCAGACGTCCGTCTGGGTATCGAAGCGGTACCCAGTCGGGCAGTGGCAGCTGAAGCTCCCTGGTGTGTTCCTACACAGACCGTTGTCACACAGCAGTCTGTTCACCAGACACTCGTCAATGTCTGGAAGGCCACAATCACACATCACACCTCACGCTTCCATGGTACTTGCATACATTTAGAACTTTGCATGGAATCACTTCTACCGATTTACGCTGATTTACCATTTTATAACGAAAAGTCTTTCTAACAAAAAGCAGTGGGTAAAGGCCAGAGGTGTCGGTGGTTATAGTTCAGGTGCTAGGGTTAGGGTTAGGGTTAGGGTTAGGGTTAGGGTTAGGTTACCCACCTACACAGCTCTTCCCAGTGATGTCCACCTCAAAGCCTGCATTGCAGTTACACTTGTACGTCCTCAGCATGTTCTCACACACCCCGTTTTGACAGATGTCAGGGTCCAAGGCACACTCGTTAATATCTGGGGAGGTCAGGCGTTAAGCTGATTGGTCTGTCTTCATTTTTTACACCACAGAAAACATTGGAACAATGACAAAGGACCAAACCCTGAAGACGTTTACCTCTGCCATCACTGGTTGTACCAAGATCATTGGGACACAGGCCCTGGAATTCCGCTGTAGGACAGAACACATGTGATTAAGCATAAAGAATAAACGTTAGAAACATATGTACATACATACTGAACATCCTCAAAAATACATAGTACTTGGTACTAAGAGATCTCAAAGCAGGAAATGTAATAGCATATCATTATCCATTTCCAGGCCTTCTCATTTAGATGCAAAGTATATAAAACAGCCGCTTTAATGTGGAACGGCTCCGGAATCTTTTGATATGAAGACTTTAATTGTCCTGGACTAATGAGAAGTGACTTACTGTGTGGGTGTGGGTGTATTTGTATGTGTGTCCACATGGTTTTAGGGTTTACTGGGTGTAACTGTGGGTGTAACCGTGTGTGTGTGTGTGTGTGTGTGTGTGTGTGTGTGTGTGTGTGTGTGTGTGTGTGTGTGTGTGTTTGTAATTACACACATTTTGAATCTCTGAGAGTGTAAGTGTGTGTGCATGCCCATGTGCATGTGTGTGTGTGTTTGTGTGCATATGCTACTGTGTATCTGTGTGATTGTTGTCATGTTGGCATGTGTATGCATGTGTTTGTGTGTTTGCATGTGTGTCTCTCTATGTGTGTGTGTGTGTGTGTGTGTGTGTGTGTGTGTGAGCAGGGTGGGGTTGCGCTCCACTGTATGCGTGACCATCAGGGTGATTCTTAATATCCGTACCAGAGTTTTTGGCCGGGCACGGCTGGCAGGGCTCTCCGAAGGCATACTCCGTACTGGCACAGCAACACTCAGACTTGGTAACTGCTCCGAATAAAGGCTTCACACACTGTCCCCGCTTGTACCCACCGTAACACGAACTGCGCATGTGTGTGTCTGAGAGGGCGAGAAAGACATTACAAATTGAGAACGGAGTAGTGGTGAAAAGGAACGTCGGGACAAATCCTAGATTTGGTGGAACGAAGAATGGGAAATGGGAAGAGACAAAGAGAGTGTGTGTGTGTGTGTGCGATTGATAAAGAGAGGCAAGGCGAAAAGCTGAGTGTGTGTGGTAGTGATAAACAGACAAACAACGGAATAAAAAACAAACAGTTGTCGATCTCAATCAAATCCAGCCTTGGATTTCATGCATTCTCTGGCGCTGATCTCATCATGAGCTCAACTTACCCAGGCATAAGTCCTACTGGAAGTCTAACAGCATTTCAACACTTTGGCACAACACCCCAATTAAATTTCTTCGAGGGAATGCAGGAATGTAGAAAATGGGGACAAAAACAAATGAGAGGTGGAAAGTAAGGTGTCCTTGTTTAAAGACGGACGATAATCACCAAGGGTGTTGTCAATGTTGTGACAGTGTTTTTACTGTGGTGGTGATGGCGTTGTTGTCATATCCTGTTACTGTGGTCATAGTGTTGGTGATGTTACTGGGGTGATACAGTGGTCTCCATAGAGACATAGAGACATAGAGGCCACTGTTGGATTTCATAGATTTCATAGATCAACTATACAATGAAGGTAGATTATATTCTATAATATACACTATATTATAGATATTATAGCCAATTATATTATATTATTATATTATATTATATTATAGCCAATTTATTATTTACAAGCCTTTCAACTTTGAAAAAGCCACCATAGAATCATTGATGAGCCGTATTAATATATCATTCTACAAAGGGTCAGCCCTGACGAATCACATTGCCTATGCAAAGTCTTAATCAAGGACATCCCTAGTTGTTCCTGTGGTGCCATGCGGCTACATATGCTCTCCCCTCATTGGAAACAATTCAAGAAAGGCGCAGGTGCTCAGAAAAAGACCCTTTGTGGACATGGGCTGTAAGGGGGGGGGGGTTACTTACCAACACAGACCCGGCCATCGAGTCCCACGGCCAGGCCAGGCATACAGTCACAGCGGAAGGAGCCCTCCGTGTTCACACAGCGGCCGTTCATGCACATGCCGGGAGTCTCACACTCATCGATGTCTGGAGCCGTGACCGAGACAGAGGGTGGAAACAGAGACGGGTTGGTGGTGAACCTGTGACCACTTGTCACTGTTCAAGAGCGACTCAAAAGTTGTACCACGCTGTCACTGCGGTAAAAGTGCGATAACCTCATCCAAAAGTACATTACCAGCATGGAGACCTACAGATACGATGTGAGGAAGATACGAGTTCTGAAATCGTACTAACAACCATGGAAATGATGCTACTACACACAACGTTACCACTTAAACAGGCAGGCATTTTTGATAGTGCAGCCAATTGAATGTCTGCCTTAGAATGTCTGAGGAGAAATGAAAACCAATAACCATCCTCAGCAAGATCCAGGTTTTTCTATCTGAGGTTTTCATTGTTTATACACTTGCTTGATATTCATATTGGAATGAGTGTAGTGTCTCACAACAACAGTGCATTTCTATCACAGGGCCAGTGGTGGAGTATGTCTCCAATAAAGAAAGTAATGTTTGCACCGCAAACACAACCACAGACCCCAATCAGCGTGTCTGCAAATACAGAACAATTGAATGTTGTACAGATGTGAAATCGGACCTGTGTTTTTTTCAAATGAGGTGGTTCATTCGTTTTGCTGTTTGGAAGCACGGGCCAACTCTGCAGCAAAGAGTCAGATGGATGACCTCAGTCAAGAAAACAACCTCCCTATGGCTCTATCGGCCTTGCGCTACCATTATCAAAATGAGGATACTACATAATGATATGATGCTTGTGATGTCTGGGTGTGTCGGGGTATGGTGCAGGGTTTCCTTGGAGAGGTCCTGGAGCTCCACTAGACTACACATCTTAGTCATGACTGCATATATCAGCACCCTCCACCCACACCGTTTATTTATTCAACACTTACTTGGACCAGTTCAGTATTTCCCAGCACATCTACACTCCAAAGCAACATGGTAAAAAATGCTCTGTTAATAGTTTGCGTTTTTGATGTTAAACTATCATACACAAAGGCATTCATAGTTCTTTTTTTAAATTATTATTAAGGGTCTTTGGGCGTCTTATTCACTTTCACAGCAACAGTGGATTCCTGTGCAGTTTTCTTACGAGGCGCTGTCACAGGATCAGGCTGAACATCTCTCTAGTCAATCAGCCGGACTGCTTCTGTAGTGTCATGGTTCGGGCACAAACCAACCATGTTATTCCCTCTCTGTTGAGCAAGTTCAGAGCAGGGTTGCTGTAAGCGCTTCTCAGAAGTGCTGAGCCCCAGCTCTCTGCTACCTACAGCTGGCCCGGTCTGTGTGTGTAGGGATTTTTCCAGGGCTTTTAGGGGGATTTTTCACTGGCTGTTCTGAGAAGCACATCATAGAGAGACTGGGAAACCCAAAGAACAATCAAAGTAGACACTTTCCAGACTAACCCAACAAAACATGGAGCTTCAAACTCACATGCCAGGAATACAACCGATGAATGCTAAAATATGAATGCTAAATGTAATTTCTCCACCAAGGAGGCAATGCTTTCAGACATATTTTCACATCTGTCTGTGAGTTAGTCCAACAGAGTAGAAGCCAGTATTTCAATTTTCCCTTGCTTATCAGTAAAATGTTGACCTTTTGGACGAATGGTGCGAGGGAATTCCATTACCCCCACTATGAATCTTTCCAAGGTGTAGCGTGAAACAAACTGATCTGTTTTCCAGTGAATGATCTCAAAGGCCATTGGCTGCCTGTTGACCACTGTAGGATACGCACCTACACACATGCGTCCGCTTGCCATCAGCAGGAAGCCAGGTTTACAGATGCATTTGAAGCTGCCGTCCTCGTTGATACACAGGCCGTTCAGACACATGTTTCTGATTAGGCACTCGTCCTGGTCTGAAAATCGACACAAACTGTGTTTATACAACTTACACACACAGAGAAGAATTGTTGTGCAGCAGTTTTGAGCAAAAAGCCATCGCATTAGCCTGTGTCTAGCAGCCTGATCCATTGCCACAACATAGCATGTGCATACGTTATTTTGTTTTACATAGGCTGGGGACACACCTTCACAGTTTTTTCCATCTGAGGTGATCGCAAATCCGGCATTGCAGACACAGTGGAAGCTGCCCTCCGTGTTCAGACAGCGCCCATTGTTGCAGATACGTCCGTTGGCCACACACTCGTCAAGATCTAAAGAAATACAGCAAAAAGGTGTTAAGCAAGGTAAGGTGTGTGTCAGTGTAAAAGTATGTCCCTGTTGATGTTTGTGTGTGTGTGTGTGTGTGTGTGTGTGCGTGCGTGCGTGCGTGCGTGCGTGCGTGCGTGCGTGTGTGTGTGTGTGTGTGTGCATGTGCGTGCGTGTGTATGTGTGTGTGTGTGTGTGTGTGTGTGTGTGTGTGTGCGCGTGTGCGTGTGTGTGTGTGCTAATATGTGTGCGTATGTGATTGTATGTGTGTTGTATACCTCTGCACTCTGTCTTGGTGGCAGTGGTCTGGAAGCCAGGGGGACACTGACAGATGTATGACCCGGGTGTGTTGATGCATTCTCCGTGCGCACACGGGTTTCTGTCACATTCATTGTCGTCTAGAGAACAACATCGGCATTCGGTCAGCATCAGATTATCAACAGGGCTTGTGCATAATTTTTCAATTTTCAAAGGCCTCAAGAGAGTCGTAGTTATGTAAAACCCTAAATCAATGTAAATAAACTGTAACCTGGGCCAATGAAAACGCAGTTTTGCCCGGACTTGCATTAGAAGCGCTGTGATACAACAATGTCTTCCCATAATGACAAATCATTTCATGATTAAACATGCTAAACTTGCTAAACAATCGACCAAAAAAAGCGAACATTCAATGCTGCTACGCTTCCAAAATGGAGGCAGTCATTACGAGGTGGCAATCAGGGACAATCACGCCCTAACAGTGTTATCGTTTTCTGATGCCTGTGTCCACCAGAGCATATTGATTCAACGTGAGCCTCTTACCCATGCACACTCCTCTGCCGTCCAGTTTGAAGCCCATGTTGCACTCGCAGCGGTAACCGATCCCCACCGTGGGGACACACCTCCCATGCAGGCACAGGTTGGGGAAGGTCTGGCAGATGTTGGTGATGTTCTGGGTTAAGATGAGACCTGGGAACGACGTTCACACACAGGGACCGAAGACGTTATGAAAACGAATGGTGCATTTAAAGGTTTCAACAGTTCTTTTTGTTGTGCTAGCTAAATCATGGACATGATGTAAACAATGTCAACTGATGTCAAAGTCAAAAGATTGAACCATTCGATATGTGGTTAACAAGCTTTTTTATCAATTCAACATGTTCAATGATTTACTTCAATTGTCCCCTTGAATGAAGTCGATTTTTTAAATGCTGCATACTTGGTACATGTTGTGGTTGCAGGGGGAGTTGTCCTGGAAAATTGCCGTTTGGATATAGGGGCATGTGTCCTGGGACTTGTCCTGGATATTGACCCGGGGTTTGGCCTGGATACTGGCCTGGGACTTGTCCTGGATACTGGCCTGGGACTTGGCCTGGATACTGACCCGGGGTTTGGCCTGGATACTGGCCAGGGCCTGGATAAATCCCAGGAATTTGACCAGGAGTCAATCCACCAGGTAACGGAGTGCACAGTCTTGTGTACTCATCTGCAATGAAAGAAATTTAAGAGGTGAAACGAGAGACAGACACATAAGAGCTTGAAAAGCAATCCTTTGTTTCACCCTGGCAGCAAGGACGGACAATGTGCCGGAGCTCCTACCTGCTCCCTGGATGGGGCACATCTCTGGGGCAGAGCCGTCTGACCAGCAGCGTCCATTGCCACAACAGCACTGCATCTTGCTCAGCAGCTCGGAATTCTGGTTAGCACATTGTCCATTTAAAAGGCTGATATAGCAGTATCCACTCCGTGCATCTAGAAGACAAATGGAGAATTATATTAGATTGTGGAGAGATGGCACAGAGAAAGAATGTTTGTAAGACAGCCAGACGGTTGCTTGCTAGTGTCCCAAATATCTAGGGAGTTATTTATAATAAAGAGTTATAAAGAGTTAATCCAAACATGGGTGGGTGTTTTATCTATGTTGCCAATTATCTTTGCTTAGTGCCCTTGACCAAGGCATTATTCTTGTGTGTGCAGCAGGCTTGGATGCATGATCACATTTGTGCATTCAAGTGTGCGTGTGTGAATGTGAATTCAGAACTATGGTAGAAATATGGTTGAATACACATGTTTAGCAGAATAAGAAAAGTAATCCTGCATCAGAACTTTTTGTTGTTGTCCTTTTCTTTCTAACAGGAGATGAAAGTATTTCCTTGATTTTCGTTTCCTCATCCTGAAAAGGCGTCATTTCCTGTGAATCTTGGCATGGCTCTTACATGACTAATGCCCGGGGCCCGGTTCACATCAATATATCATCCCCTCATTTCACACCACCTCCCAGCTCCTTCTCGTCGCTGGTCCGTTAATGCTTATGTCAGACAAGATGGCGAGCGGGCTCTGGACGCCCTGGGGGAAATACATTTGGGTGCCGCAAAGGAACCTTTGGGGATAGTGGGCTGAGTGCGTGGCTGCATGGGAAACAGACTGGATGTTTGGCCGAAAGGTCTCAAAAGGACTTAGGCATTCCTTCCTCACAAACATCCTCTCCTCAAGGGTGGTGGGTGGAGGCATCGGGGGGTAGGGGGGCTGTGTGTGTGTGTGTGTGTGTGTGCGTGTGCGTGTGTGTGTGTGTGTGTGTGTGTGAGACTGCTTCTGCATGCGTGTGTGTGTGTTTAGGATTGCTGTGACCAAATTCCTCTCTGGCACATATGGGGTCAAACTAAAATGAACCTTACTTTAAGTAATTTATCTAAATGCAGCATACACACACATTCTTAACTCTTTCCCATCCTTGGCAGCAAAGTGAGTGGGAAATCATGTGGAATCAGAGAGCAGTTGTTGCTGCTGCTACAGGGATCCCTCTGTGGGAAACGGCCATGGAAAGACCATCGTGGCTGTGAGACACGAGAGATGTCTCCCCTCACATGATGTTATCATATTTTCCTGCAGCAGACCCGTAAAGTAGCACAGGTATGCAAGGTGTGTGACATCACAGGCCTCCGCACCCTGGCTGGAAGAGAACATACGCAGCTCATTGTTGTCCAGCTAGACAGGAGCGAGGGACTGCTGACCTACATTCATCCAGCTGGAATTTTGGATTGAGTTCAGTTCTTTCTGCTCACAGTTCCAGACGCCAGGAGAGAGAGAGAGCAACGCATGAGGCAGAGAAGGTATACCCTTCTCTGTCTGTCTTCTTCTCTCATTTTTCTATTTGATTCTTTCTTTCTTCCTCCCTTTCACAATTGCAGATATTATATTTGGAGGGATTGGGTACTTAATATATATGTATATATATATATATATATATATATATATTTTTTTTTTTTAACAGGATAATAATTCTCCATATGATCTTCAACATAGTAATCTATACCGTTTTGTCCCTAAAATAAGACCATCATTTATAGAAAACCGGCCGATCAGTTTTTGACCATTCCATCGGGTTGGAGTTCTCTTTTGGCGCATTTCCACCGGAGGGTGCGGGTCGGTTCAGTCTGCTAAGGTGCGGCACGGGTCGCATTTCCACCGCCAAAAGTGGGCGTGACCCGGACTGAGCCGTATTGAGCCGTACTCGTCTCACAGTACTCCTCCGTTGAGGTACTGAGAGCCTGAAAGGGTGCCGGCAAGTTTGAGCTACACACGCCGTCTGTTGATTGGTCAACAGAATCGTCCCTTCCGTGCGACAGGGGGATAATAACAAACAAACACAGTACCCCCAAGGTTTTTCTGGACAATGGTGAAAGCTTTGTTTATTGAAGAAAATGTTGCGTAAAAGTTTGCCGTCCTTCTTGGACATCCTACATTGTTGCTCTTTGTTCATTGTGGCGTTCTTCTTTTTCCTTGGATTTATTAGCAGGCTACACTGTGTTGGGCTGCTTTGAGATGACGATGCTTACGTAGCTGCCGTGGCTATCGCCATCCGGCTTAAACCCCGCCCAAACATAAGGGTACTGTCTTAAACCCCGCCCAAACATAAGGGTACTGTCTTAAACCCCGCCCAAACATAAGGGTACTGGCGGCGGTGGAAACACAAGCCGCTACTGAGCTGGGCTATACCGCACCCTCACTACTGGGCTGAGGCGTGCTGGGTCCGAAGCGTACCCGCCGGTGGAAATGCGCCATTTGTGGCGTCAAAGTGCCTTTTCCGAGGCACTTTGATATTCTTTTTAATATTTTTTGGAATCAAGACATATTTCACTCTTTAGACTAGGTGTGATGAAGCAGAGATATGGCAAAAGAAGCAGTGGAGAAAGAATGGAGCAACAAAGTTATAACACAAAAAGAAAAGTAAGTGCTCACCTATGCACCTGGACCCGTCCGCAGGCGTGTAATACCCCTGGGGACACTTGCAGAAGTAGCTGCCAGCGGTGTTAGAGCACTCGCCTCCAGCACACAACCCTGCAATGTTTGTGCACTCATCCAGGTCTATAGAAAGGAGAGGAGACGAGAGGAAAGGAAAGGAAAGGAGAGAGGAGGAGAGGAGAGGGGAGGAGAGGAGGGGAGGGGAGGAGAGGGGAGGGGAGGGGAGGAGAGGAGAGGGGAGGGGAGGGGAGGAGAGGGAAGGAGAGGGGAGGGGAGGAGAGGAGAGGGGAGGAGAGGGGAGGGGAGGAGAGGAGAGGGGAGGGGAGGAGAGGAGAGGAAAGGAGAGGGGAGGGGAGGAGAGGAGAGGAGAGGAGAGGGGAGGGAGGAGAGGAGCAGACAGGAGAGGGGGGCAAAGAGAGGAGAAGAGAGGAAGAGAAGAGGGGCGGAAAGGAGAGGAATAAAACAAACCCTAAAGTCTTTAAGTGCCTGACACATCATTCTTTTCAAGATAATCATAAATATCTGCTATCCTGAAGTTTTGCCAATCCTTGCTATAGTGACTTATTAAGCTTGAAACTATTAGGCTTGAAACTACAAACTTGAACCTTGAGTGTCTGTGAGAATGACTGAAACACATGCTGGCAAGGACAATGGAAACACGTTTTGTCAGGGGATATTGAACGCAGGATCGCTGCAGCACTGCTTTCAACATCTAACCAACTGCAAATCACAATGCACAGTGTCTGTTAAGAAATAGTAGACCCATTTGAAATGTATTTTACACAGTCCAGAAGTTTCCGGCAATTATTTCTGGGCATAAAACGGTGCATAGTTTTACCCAGCAAATGATTGCCACATACCCCGTGTTTGGTCTGTTTGGTTATACCCAAAAGCACCAGAGGTGAAAGTTCTGGGCTGAAAATCTGTTACACAGTCATATATTTCTGGGGGTTTATTCTTATACATGTTAAAGTTGAAGAGAGCAGATTTCTCAAAAAATGTTTCAGGCTGACTGTTAACGTTTTCTCAGACTGAAAGAAGTTTGCCAGTGAGTCAGAAGGTTTATATTCAAAGCTTTGCATGAAAACGGTACAAACCTGGTGGTTTAAAAGGGGAAATAAGTGTTGTGCTTTGGTTTAAAATAAACCTGAATAAAGTGCACTTAGAGAGAGAGGCAGCTGGTTTAAGTATGGTCCTTTATATCTACTTATTCATCACACTACCACTGGCTGGGGTGGCATTGACCAGAACCTTGTTAACTTTGCTTTACTGTTGTTAATGAGCACGTCAGGCTGTACAAGACTTGCAGGCTGCACTGCTTGCTTATAAGTCAATCTGACCAATCTGTTAATAGTAGTTCAGACCTGTAGTTCTTACCGTCGCATTTCTGTGTGATTTCGTTAAACTTGTGTCCAGCAGGGCACTTGCACTCGAAGGATCCCACGGTGTTGATGCACTTCCCACCCTGACACAGACCAGGGATGGCCTGGCACTCATCCACATCTGCACACACAGACATTGAAAAAACACTGAGTGGAGCTCCTTTCACACATAGAAACCCATTGGGAAAAACCCAAAAGACACATGTGGACACACATCAGAATACACACACACAGACAAACCTATATACACACTCACACACACAAACACACACACCTGCATTGGGCAGATATGAAAACATAATCACACACACACATACACACACACACACACACACACACACACATCGCTCAATTAGAAAGAAGAACAAAACTCAAGTAGAAAAAAACTCATATAAAGTGATAAAATATAAAAGGTAGAAAACACAAGGTTATCAGAAAGGGAAGACAATGTGTCCTCTAACAACCTGTCCTCCTCTACTAATATCTTTTCAACACAATTTGCAGATTTTAGCAGATTAACGATCATCATTACTATATTGTCAAGTATACAAAGATGATGTTTATTTGGCTGTTTGGCAGGAAGGCCTCACTAGATTTATTTTCTGATGGCACGCTGTTCTTTTGTATTACAGACCATATCAGCTCATCTTACAAATGCCAAATCACAAAACAAAGGATTTACACAACATCAATCATGCATTACAATCCATGGGAAAAGGACCACATTAGTAGTTCACCAGATCACAGTTCTCCATGTGCAGCATTCGATTTACTGTGTAATGCAGATTTGGTCGATCAAAATGAAGTACACATCGATGGCAAAAATAATTTCTCCCTTTTATACAACCACAACCTTCATCCGTCATCTTTGTTTTCAGAAACGCATACGTCAACTATCCATCTATCACTGCTCGATCTATCTCCCCATCCATACAGCTACGCATCCAGTGACTGCAATCCAAAAGCAGCAACAACATCTTTTTTCCTCTGCGCACCAGGCCCAGAGCAGAACCCGACAACAGGCCTGTGTGAGCCAGCCCTACACCCCCGGGAACAGGACGTTCCACCAGGGCTTGGCCCGGTGCACCTAGCCCCCCCCTCCTCTGCAGGTGGCTCTAAAGCTGTCTGGTCTGGAGCAGACAGGGAGACGTCTGCCCGACCGGGAATGAGCTCCCCACACGTGGCAGTGCCACTGACCCGTGTTACCGCGTCTGACAGCCCCAGCGCAGTGTGCGTCTGTGGGCATTCCACACGCACGCTGGGGGGCACTGCCATCCACCCCAATCCAACCCAATTAGAACTAATCCCCCAGCAATGGGACAGTGGGCAAGAAGACGGGGAAAGGTGAAAGAGAGTAAGACAGAGCTAGATGAAGTGAAAGATGGAGATGTACAATTTTAAACATAATAAAAAAGAAGACAAAGCCACTGAAGGAAGTGAAGCTAAGCTAGGCAGGTGGACTTGTTATATAATATGAAAACATAGTGTATCTTATTGTGATTGGCTTTGTGTTAAAATTATGGAGAAGATCAGAAGAAATCAGCTTCAACTGTAATGAAGAAATCAAACACAACTTCCTTAATCACCATAAATAACATTCACATAAAATCACATTCATTCTTAACAACATGAATCCAGACAGGACATCAACCCCCTCAGGCCTGATGCAGGAGAGCAACAGACAAGACATCAGGTCAAAATAAACAAGATAAGACCTGTGCAGATAAATGGAGCAGGGAGCCACATGGGTCCAGTGTGTGTGTGTGTGTGTGTGTGTGTGTGTGTGTGTGTGGGGGGGGGGGGGGGGGGGTGTCCTACCCTGGCATGCCCCGGTGCGGTGGTTGGGTGTGTGTGTGTGTGTGTGTGTGTGTGTGTGTGTGTGTGTGTGTGTGTGTGTGTGTGTGTGTGTGTGTGTGTGTGTGTGTGTGTGTGTCCTACCCTGGCATGCCCCGGTGCGGTGTGTGTGTGTGTGTGTGTGTGTGTGTGTGTGTGTGTGTGTGTGTGTGTGTGTGTGTGTGTGTGTGTGTGTGTGGGTCCTACCCTGGCATGCCCCGGTGCGGTGGTTGGGTGTGTGTGTGTGTGTGTGTGTGTGTGTGTGTGTGTGTGTGTGTGTGTGTGTGTGTGTGTGTGTGTGTGGGTCCTACCCTGGCATGCCCCCGTGCGGTGGTTGGGTATGAAGCCTCTCCGGCAGGGCTGAGGCTGGGCCGGACACATCTCACAGGGGTGACCCCAGGCCCGCCCCACCGTGGCACAGCAGAGGGTCTTGGTGCACACGATGCCCGTCAGCTGGCCCTGGCACATCTGGTTGCTCACCGAGGCGAAGCAGGGTCCAGTCCGGTAGTCTTTAGACACACAACCAGGGGACGGGGAACAGGATTAATGCCTTTTCACAGTCAAAGAACATTCCAAGAACAGCCATTGGGACACAAAGACAGATAAAACAATGTTCAAAAACAGATAAGCTCAACTTTATTTGCCCCTGTTGAGGAGCTGAAACTAGTTCTGAAGACCTCCTTATTGTTGCAGAGGACTCTGTGGTTTGGACGCCGCGTGAACCCAGCAGCCCACAGTGGAAGATACCAAATGTTTTCCCGACTGTAGCGCTCAGGTGATGTTGATGGCACAAGTGGAATGCGGTTTTTCGGAAACAGGCAACTAACTCGGCCACTAATAAGAGCCGGTTGAACGGCGCTGAGTGAGTGAAACCAACTTTCACCAAAGCCATGGCCACAGTATATGATGCATGGTGAGGATGCCCAACTCAACGTCACTTGCAAGGGACACGTGTTTATTTTCCCTGTGAGAGCCTACGTACATAGAGCCTACGTACATCTCTGTTGTAAATCAAGGAGACCACATGCTGTGTTCTTTTCCCTAACTTAAAACCTTTTTGATTAGGAACATTCCACACTTTTGTTTGCTTTATGTGGCAAAGGAAGCTCTCTGAGGTATTTTAACAGCAACAATACATATAAATGTAATCTAACACAAGAAGCATCATTTGTGATAGTGAAAAGTTTCCCTCTAGCTATCTAGGTGTGTGTGTGTGTGTGTGTGTGTGTGTATGTGTGTGTGAGTGGGTGGGTGGGTGTGTGTTTGTGTGTGTGTGCGAGTGTCTCTGCATTTGTGTCACTGTGGTAGCTCAGCGTGCATATAAACTATGTGTGTGTGTTTGTGTGGGTGTGTGTGTGTGTGTGTGTGAGATAGACAAAGACAGAGATAGTAGAGAGGTCTGGAAAAGCTTTTAAAACAATGTGGGCGGCCACAGACACAAAGTAACAGACACTAAAAATGATGCAGCTGGGGGGGGGACACCCACACACAATCAGTACCAGCGTCCAGATACCAGCGTCCAGATACCAGCGTGCTGGTGCCTGTCTGCTGAGCACGTGATGCATCCATCAGTCTGCTTCCTTTATCTGCGTTGTCCAGAGAGGACAACTCCACATCTGTCCAAGTGTGCTGCTTTTAAAATGGCTTCCCAGCTTCAACACAATCTGGGGAATAGGTCATCATTCCTGAGACCAGCGCAGCCGGCAGGGTGTGTCCGCAGCACCCAGTACGGCGTTTCCGTTACCAGTCCCAGGGCTGCAGAATGTTAAGTAAGTCAGAAATACTAAATATGGATTGAAGAAAAAAAACTTTGTGTTCTTCTTTTTATACGATTACATTAAACATTTTCCCTGATCTCTCGGTGTGTCACTGTCTGCCTCCCAGCACTCTGTCCACAGGTATTAACCTCGTATCACCGTCTCACATAACATCTCTATCACCGTCTCATATCAGACACAAACACTGGGACATCCAGACCCAAAATGGAGACGGAGGGAAGGTTAAATCGAGAAACAGAAAAAAGGGGGACGGCGGTGAGCTCGAGAGACAGAGAGAGAGCGAGAGGGACGATCATCTACCTCCCAATAGAACCTGGATTTATTCCTAAAGCTAAAATAATTTCCACGTTTTCACAGCAGACAACAGACGGTGAGGGGAAAGTGGGCGACCCGTTCCAACATTACAGACGTTTTAAAACAAACAAGACATTGTGCGTTTCCCGCTTGGACCTTGGCCCGGCCGGGACCGTCACGTGGACGGCAGCCTCCACAGGTCCCGCTTTCTCCGGTTTCACTGTGAAACAGAACTGGGTCATCTCTCCCCCTCTCTCCTATTGTTTTTATTCCCTTTTCTATACCGTGTATCTCTGTCTACTTCATCTTCCTCTTATTAGAAATGACCATGGTGGCCATCACAGTCACACTCTGGTCTGATGAATCATCTTTAGTGTTAGCATTAAGTTTTAGCATATTGCTAATGCTAATCTTTAGTATCATATACTATATATTATAGTATAAGGATTTACTATGGAGATCTATGGCGATACATCTTTCTATCATTGTGTACCACGATAACGTGTCCAGAAATTGGTTGGAATTAGTTTATAATGCTATTCAAATCATGTGTATATCACGCTTCTTAACTTCTTAACTTCCATTGCTCCAGTCTTAACTTCCATTGCACCCTTTTCATTGGCTACTGCAATTATACATAAAATCTGATGAAGTGGATGCGTGGCTGGCTACTTTAGACCAGCCACACCCCCCTGCCCCCCTACCATCTACCTGATAGTCAGTGTCACTTCTGGAGGAGGCACCAAAGGAAGATGCCAACAAGTGCATACTCTTCATTCAGGGCAATTACAAGGCTTAGGTTTGGACTAGGCGCCAAATATAAGTTAAGTACACTCGACTGTGTAAATGGCAAACACAGCTTTTCCTTTTTCTCCAGATTCAACGTCTTTGCAGTATTATTATTTTGTGAGTGCCACACATAATCCAGATCTGACATAATACCTGCTTATTACAGCTCCAACCAGAGGAGAGGGGAAATCTGAAGACACCCCGACATGAAACACGCCACAGAAAAGCGGCGCAGTTAAAACAGACACCTGGGGCAAACAGGGCGCGTCCGACAGCTCGACAGTGAAAGTGACCCTGCAAACGTTAAACTTTCTCTCCCTCTCTCGCTCTCTGTCTCTCGCTCCCTCATTCTCTGCCTCCCTCTCTCTCTCTCCCTCTCTCTCTCTCTCTCTCTCTCTCTCTCCCTCTCCCTATCAATCTCTCTCTCTCTCCCTCTCTATCCCTTTCTCTATCACTCTCTCTCCCTCTCTCTCTTCCTCTCTCTATCCCTCGTTCTATCTGTGAACTGCATACAGCTGGGGGATCCACCCATGAACATGTACATCTGGGAACAATCGCACAACAACACGGCGTGCGTACACACGTACATCCACAGTCCCACATGCGCACACTCAGACACACAGCAACACTAATACGCACGCACTAATACACACACACACACACACACACACACACACACACACACACACACACACTGAAATAAACTCACATGAACACAAGAAAGCACTAATACACAGCCACCCATAAGAAAATCCATAGAAACACACACAGGCATACAAACGCACACACACACACACACACAAACACACAAATACACAAAAATGCAGACAAATATAAACATAGACAAACACTAAACTAATACACAAGATACGCATATAATGAAACCCATGCAAATGCACACAGGCATACACACACACACACACACACACACACACACACACACGCACACACACACACACACACACACACACACACACACACAAAACAAAAACTCCCCTCATCAAAGTCCAGGGAGAAATGGACTGGAGAACAAGGAGTGATTAAGCTTGTTGTTTTCCATTTGTTTGTGCTCTACTTTTGGATTCATCCAGAACCTTCTCGGCAGACAGGCACCCTCATACGGAGCTGGGGGAGAGGGGTCAGGGCACAGCCGAGTGTTTTCATCCTCATTAGTGACTAATGAGTGTCAGCAGCATCTCACTGGCTGCCGTACACAAAGGAAAGGCTGGCTCATTGCTTGCTTTGGGACCCTGGCAAGTTAAACACACAACAGCAGACAGTAGACACAAACCTGCATGGAAAGCTGACAGGGAAGTGGGTCGAGTTTTGTGGGATGGGCTCCAAAGTCATTCCTCAGCATGAAAATCTCTTAGGGGTTGAGCTGTGTTGGCCAGATGAAGGCAAAGGCAATATGGATGAGAGTGTGGTGAGGTGGATGTGAGTGCTTCTGGGTTTGATTTGATTGTGTTGATATGGATGTGAGTGGGTAACTATGGATGTGATTGTGTAGATATGGATTTGATTGTGTTGATATGGATGTGAGTGTGTTAGTATGGGTGTGGTTGTGTTCATATGGATGTGAGTGGAAGGAAGTGGTTTAATACTTGCAGGATGTGATTGGGATATGGATGTTGCCACCGTGGGAAAAAATAAGATAAAGCCTGAAGACATATTGAGCACTGTGTGCATCCAGAAATACACACTCGTACACAGACACAGACACAATGGTTCACAACCCAACAATGCATGAGAACCACAGACAAGCACAGAGACAAAGCACAAGGCACAAACAGGAAGGAAGGAATATCTCCTGAGCTACAGAGACAATGTTTGTGGCATAAGGAGACCATGACTATCTATCCCTCTATTCTCACCTGACTGCTGAACTCGTGATTTGCATGACGAGTGTATGATTCAAACCAGTCATCACCTCCCACCCCAGAAGTGTCTCACTGAGATCCTCAGGGTCATTGTTTCATTGCCAACCATTGCAGCAGAAGAAACCAAGGATACGGTGTGTGTGTGTGTGTGTGTGTGTGTGTGTGTGTGTGTGTGTGTGTGTGTGTGTGTGTGTGTGTGTGTGTGTGTGTGTGTGTGTGTGATTATGACTGTCACTGCTTTCACTAGTCCCATAAGCCAGCCCCAATCAATTGGTGAGTAACGGAAAATATGTCTATCACTATAAGGTCATACTTTAACTGTCGCTGCTTGGCTAGGTAGGGCTGCAATGATTTCATCGATTTCACCTCTGTGTCTTCAGTTCTTTTATTTCCATAATTGAATGAAGTTGCAGACTAGCAGACGGACACGCATCATACCCTGCATGACATGTCTTTCCCAGAAATTGCCAAATTTCTTGTTTTTGGCATCTTTACTTTATAGGCCAGACACCAAATAAAACAAGATCAGTTACCTCAACCAAATGTTTCTATGCAAAGGTACCATGTATAAAAAAAGAACCAACAAACATTTAGTGACATTTTGAGCAGAGCATTGCTTTTGGACAACAATGGCGGTTCCTGCTCTCTTACAGCTGAACGACCAGTTGTATAAACCACCTCTGTGCCTTCAACTGCCTTCAAAAGCAGCACTCTATGGGCCGTGCTATGAATACCTTTGGATCAGATATCAGCCATCCTCTCTCTCTTTGGAGACGTCCAGGGGAAAACCTCAGCGCTCTGCTAATGTGAAAAGATCCCGTTCTAAGCAGATCACTTTCTGTTAATGACATCAAGAAAGCAGTGTGTGTGTGTGTGTGTGTGTGTGTGTGTGTGTGTTTCAGTGTGCTGCTTGTCTATGTGTGTAAGTGGGAGTGTGTGTTGTTTTTGTGCTTGCTATTGGCCTGCATGCAGCACACTTGTATGCATGAAAACATATGTACATTCAAGTGAGCATGTGTGTGTGTGTGTGTGTGTGTGTGTGTGTGTGTGTGTGTGATCGAATGCAAGTTCAGAAATGGGAGGGGCTCTGAGAGCACAATGGTAATACTTGAGGAATGATGACCGAGCCAAATGGATTTAGCCACGTGAACACAAGCCACTGGAAATTTCATTGGAAGTAAGTTCACCTCAAGACACCACCTTATCCATTGGCCGATTTATTCTGTGAAGGATCACACACATACACACTCAGACATGCACACACACACACACACACACACACACACACACACACACACACACAAACACGAAGAAGACCTGCCCATCTATCATATATCATCTATTTTTTATATTTGACATGTTTCAGATGTAAAATATTCACCAACACCCACACATTCACACACACAACACACCACACCACACTCACAAACACACAAGCCCCATACTTAATAAACTACAAGCTGCATAATGATAGTCGTGGTTTCAGCTTGTAGGCAGTGACCTCAGAAAGAAAACACCAACAAAACGCCTCATTCCCGCCAGTACCACAAAAAGAACCTCCAGGCCGGTTCGGTTGAGGACAGAGTGGAAACCAAAGGCACAACATGTTGAAATCCTGTCAGGACAGATAAGGCCTGGCACTGGTCCATAGAGTGGACGGACACTGTCTCATTAGAGCGGGGTTAAAGCAACACCAGAGGACAACCAGCTCAGTCCCACGGCTGTGTGACCGTGACTCGCAGAAAAAGAAGAGGATGCTGGTAATTAGGAGCTCTGCTGGGAGTCTGAAGATTTACTTTAAAAAAAAGTCTGTGGCACTGAACTCCTGATGTCAATGGCGTCACAAAAGAAAACATCCCATGCGTGCCTGGATGGAGCTCCTGCTACACAAGCATACAAGCGTCACACAGCTGAACCCCACCAACACACAGAGCGTATCACTCAGCACGACACCTTGCAGTGTTTGTAAACCGCCGAGGCTCTGAACATTTCAAACCGGAGTGGTGGTGGTGTGGTGGGGGATGAGTCACGATTTGGTTATGGTGAATCTGGGGAAATTATCCTTTTAATGTTTTGTTTTGGAAAATAGCAGTCATCAGATACTCTCACGCTTGACAAACCTTGCATATTTCACAACACATAAAATTCCATTCCATACAACCCCCCCCCACCCCCTCCCACTAGCTTAGACTCTGTGACTTAGCTCGACCAGCCGGTAACCACACCATCCGACCGACCAACCAACAACCAGTAAACCAGTTAACCTCAAACCAACACCCTCTCCTAGAGCTATACATGTGGTGGAGCCCGGCAGGGTGGTGGTAGGGAGGGGGGATTGACCACGCTGCTCCAGAGGGAGGGGCAGGCTAACTCACGCAGGGCTGTGCCTACCTCTCTCACACTGGGCTCCCGTGAAGCCGTACGTGCACACGCAGCGGTTGGGGGCCACGCAGCGGCCTCCGTTGAGACAGCCGTTCTCACACACCGCTGGAGAGAGAGACAGAAGCAGAGGAGGACAGCTTTACGGACGGACCTGAGGAGGTCCCACAATGCTTTGGAATGTTGACTTTGTCTGGCCATAGGAGTTAGTTATTGAACGGTTAGAGCGTTAAACGTCCCTTTGTGTCGTCGGTGTGGGTCTTACGTTGTCCGCAGTGGTTCCCCACGTAGCCTTTCTGGCAGAGACAGTTGTCCTCCGCACACGAGCCACCGTTCATGCAGCGGATGTTACAGTGCTGGACTGTGGACAGTAACACACACACACACACACACACACACACACACACATGCAACTGGGTTATCTTTTAGTGATTAGATCTTCCTAGTGTATGGTATATAAACAGATGAGCACACAGGGAGCGAGCGCTTTGAGAGCGGCTCTATACGAGCGTCGTGGAGAAGACTGTTGACAGTGGATTCCTTCCAAGACAGACGCCCACTCTGATCGCACACCGAAAGGCTCCACTTGCAAGGATAGGCCTCTACTCTCAAGCACATGATTGCAACACAGATACTGTGTTGAGGCTGCATGAAGTGCTGTTTAGAAACCCATTCCTCGACTAAGCTCATTACTGTAGTCTTATTTTCTTATATGTATTCTTGGACTGAGCTGGAAAGCCAACGAAAATGATATCATAACAAAAAAATTTCTATATAATCCTTTGATAATTGAGAAAACCCACAAACAGTGTCTCTCCAACATGCCTTTCCGACAGAATAAGTTAGCCTCCTATTTCTGTTAGTTTGTTTCATTGTGTTGAGACACTGGCCTCGTATCCACTGAACCATCCGTGTATGTTTCCTGTAAACAAAGTTCATACAAGCACAACGAAAAATAACTGCATTTTAATATTTGGATCGCTTTATATTCACTGATAGGAGATATTGGCCAAAATATATTTGAAAAACAATATTGATCTCCCTGAACATGACCAGTGAGGGCCAGCTGTAGAGCAGTGACGTATTTGGAAGATGAACATAACATTTAACAAACCTGACTTGGTCCCACAGGAAGTAGAGATCTGACCAGTTGGGCAAGTGCACATGTTGGGTCTGGAACAGAATCCATCTCCACAGGTACTACGGCAGATGGCTGCAGAAGTCACAAGTCACACTTTAGTCAATGAAGTAGTCCTCTGCATCACCATGTTCTGAGCTTAAACTTTTTAATAGTACATGTTGTAGTTTTCTGTTTAATGCTATTCTGGTGAAGGATGTCAACAGGCAGACAGCAGACATCACTTCAAACAAAGCTATCCCCATAGTTAATTACAAGTATTCTTTTTTAGTATCAAGGGAAATTAGATAGTTAATAAACATAAAGCACAGCCAAGCCATTAAAACTAAAATAGGCCCCAGTTAGAACACGGGCATTTCTGTGTTTTCAACCAATATCATTCTTAGATAATTGGCGACGATTTGGCAGAGGTGCCAAGCTTCATTTTTGCCCTTTTGTCCACATCCAGCTAACTGTTTCTATCCACTGTGAGATGAAGCGAGGCTGGCTGTTATTCCCCTTCCCACAGTGTTGTTGGCATGGTGCAGTGGCCATAACTCCAATCAGGTACCGTCCAGCCCCAGACTCCAAACTCCCTGAACCCCACTGCTAAACAATGTCATTAGAGCGACCTCAGGCAGACAGCAAGCCAGACTGCAATCACTCTACTCAACAAGCAGAACTGTTCTGTCAGATGAGAGGTGGGGAGAGAAATAGAGAGAGACCGACATAATGGGAGAGAAAGAGAGAGAGAGGGAATGAGTGAGAGAGAGAGAGAACAGAGTAATTATTTTAATTAATAATCTATTCCCTGAAACTAATAATTTTGCCGTCAAATTAACAATTTGAATTCAGAATGAATTTCAATCACTGCTGCTTTGCTTCCAAAATAAGTAAGTGGAGAATCTAGCTGGGTCCAACGTTAACACCTGTCACCAGCCAATTGTGGATAGATTTGACCATTTGGCAGGTCAACAAATTCATGGTTACATATTAGAACAATTGCTTGGTCAGTAGACATTCAAAATCTGGCAAGTAAAAAGACAAAATTCAAAGAGTAACATTTGGACCCAGGAGTGTAGTATTCATCGACAGCTCAACACAGCCCATATGTTGTGGTTTTTGGAGGTTTTTTTGAAATTGAGAAGGTGCTCCTGATACCTGGTGAATGATGGGCTACTTACGGACAATACACTGGTTCCCTCCGGTCAGGGTCTTCCAGCCTGGGCAGCAGAAAGCATTGTTTCTGGATCCGCACACATTAGGCCTGAGGAAGAACCATGAAGAATCATGAAGCTCTAGAACAACCGTGAAGACCTAAAACAATCATGAAGCTCTAGAACAGTCATTAAGATCTCAAACAATCATGAAGATCTAGACTAGAGAGAGATTGTTTTTCAACCTGTGGTAGGCATACTACCATACGAGAGGGTAATGTAGGTGGTACCTGGGATTTTAATCTTGAAATAGACTGATTTTGAATAATAGAAAGTATAATGTCAATCATTTTAATCAAATATATTTGTATAATATTGTTTAATAAAAATAAGGTGGCTTTATTCATTCCATAGGTTTTCCCTTGAAATGTTTTAACCATTTATGATTTGATTTGTGCTTGCTAAATGGACACTGGGAGCATAAGCCACTGTTTCCCAATGGCCATGTTCTACTTGCAGTAATACTTGTATGTAAAGGGTTATGGCACACTCTGCTCAGCAACAGAACGCCATGTGTCAATTATTCACCATTTGCATATACAATTTACTTGATGACCATTTAGTGATACACATCCAGTCAAAGTTTGGGAACAACTGATTTACTACAATAATGAATATCTAGAACCCTCAAGAATATCTAGAATAATCATGAACATCTAGAATAATCATTAACTTAATTATTTAGAACAGTGTGATGAAGTGGCTCAAAGTGATCTAAACAGGACTTTTGTTATTTTACTACTGGAATGGGGTACCACTTCCCGTGTGGTGCCCCATCTGTAATATATGTGGAAAAACCAACAAGTCAAAATTGTAGTCCAAAATCTGTAATTCTACGCCTCAACAAACTGCTAACTTTTCAAACTTTCTGAACATTGGAAAACTTTTGGAACTTCAACAAACTCAACTCAACATTCTGTTCTGAACTTTCCGAACTGCGACAAACTTTCTGCACTGTGACAAACTTTCTTAACTTACAAAACTTTGTCGGCAAACAATTGAGTCTTTAAGAGTCAGGATGAGACAATAGGTCTGACTTTGAGTAGTTTGCGTCATCTCATTGACTCTGCATTTCCCTAGTTTATTACTAGCTGGACATACCATTATACCAGACATACCACATCTCAAACATTAAAATATATCAGATATAAGGCAAGGATTTAATTTGATATTGATTTTCAAAAAATGGTCTCATTATTAACTGAACTTTAACTGCTATATAACAGGCATTATAATAACACATGTACTAAAGAGGATAAATGATCTGCAAACTAAATCATTGACTTGAGGAACATGTGATACAAATACAAATTATATTAATCAAAAGATGAGGGACCACATGGATGAACACAACAATAAAAATATGTCCGTTAAATCAATAAACATGCATTCAATCACTTGATAACATTACCACAATATGTGTGGGATACACTTATAAAGCATGCATTAGTTTAACTTTCAATTTAATGTTAATTAAAATATTAAAGTCAAGAGAGATAGAAGGTCAAAGAGGGGGTGTGGGGCTTCTATACATGTTCTGTTTGATGTCACAGGACAGGTTATATGATCCCCATTATTATTGGGAGGGGGAAGCCATAGAGAAACAAAGGGGGATGTTCAGAACAAAATAGTGGCACTATGAATCCTCAGAACGGTTCCAAAGAAACACTTCATGCGTGTTTGGCACATGTCCATTTACTTCTTGTTTTTCACAGTCCAAGTTGTTGTAGTTCCTCGTGAGGATGGGTTTGTATTTTTATGTATAATTATATGTGGGAGAGTGTGCGTCTCAGGAATGCATGTAAGAGGGGGCTGGAATATTACCCTGTCCCAAATGGTGTATGTTTAAACTCATCAGGCGATAAAAATGTCTTGAGTGTTCTTGCAGTTCAATTAATAGCAATGGGGTTCATTTGGTCAGTGCAGTTAAAAAAAGTTCATTTTTGGGATGGCAGTATGTGTGGACAAGGGTTTGCTGCGGAGTGTTAGGTGGGATGAATCACTTATCATGCTCAGATGAGTCAGTGATCCCGGACCAGCGTGGCCCAGGGTGTAATTGAGTGTGTAAGTGTGTTATCGAAAGCACTGCTACATGAGCACTGCTGCACTGCTACATGAACATCTAGAACAATCATGAACATCTAAAATTATCATGAAGATCCTTCTAGAACAATCAATAAGAAAATCATAAACATCTGTCACAACCATCAATGTCAACAACTATTATGAAATATAGGACGATCAAAATCCTTAAAAACTGAAAATGAATGAGCATCTAGGATAAACTAGTGATGAAACCTGCATGTAAATTTACTAAAAGCTACCATATTTCAGCAACCATATTTAAAATCTGATGATCACTTGATTGTATGGTTAAAGCTAAAATCCTGTCCAGTCTATGTTCTCTCCACACCGTGACTAGATTATTACTAATATTATTGCAAAAATACGGCACCCAACTACGCCCCTGAAATGCTTTTTTTAACGATATGATATATAAATTAAATTCAAGTCATCACCTAAAAAACAAAACATGTGTTTGCTCAAGGGTTATGAGCCAAATGATATTATATGACATGACATTTCCCCAATAATATGAGGGGCCAAGCTTCACCTGACCATGTCCTGAGCAGCACAACTTCACACTCCACACAGCATCATATTTGGACTGTGCTTGAAGCAGTGGACATGTTTACAATTTAAATTCATATAACAGGCAGGGAAATAGTTCCACGCTTCCAGGGGCCGAGCATCACTGCTCTCGGGGGATGAGCGCTAGATGCATTATGCAGCCAGAATGTCTCCCCTTCCTGCGTGCAGATGTTCTGATGAATGGCATTCAAACTAATGACATTCAAAAAGAAAAAAAATACCTGTGAAATGCAAACATTGAACGTTCGTCTTTACACAGTCAACGTACAACATTTTGCTCTCGCATGCACTCACACACTCACTCCTTATCGCTATTTCAATCTATCAGTATTTTTCCCATTCTGTTGTAAATGCTCATAACCACACTCCAACTAGCACGGTGGACACATGGTCGCACGCGCAATTTCTCTCTCTCTCCGTCTTACACACTCACACACACACACACCAACTAAAACTACAGCAGTCACCCACTGTGTACAGCTGCAGATGTGATTTATCCCAAACTGGGGTGTGGTGTTTTTGGCCAGAAAAAGGATAAAGCTGCAGGTCTCTCTGTCTCCTGGTCTCTCCCTTTCTCTCTATCCCTCTCTCTCTGTCTCTCTGTCTCTCTGTCTCTCTCTCTCTCTCTCTCTCCCTCTCTCTCTCTCTCTCTCTCTCTCTCTCTCTCTCTCTCTCTCTCTCTCTCTCCCTCTCTCCCTCTCTTCCTCAATCTCTGTCTCAGTGCAAGAGACATTCCTACAGCCACACACGACCAATGGCCTCCTTTGTTTGGATGTAATTTATTATTGCAGTCATCAGGAATGTGATATTCCTGCCAATATTTAATTACTAGAGTTGCTCCAAACTTCCTATCATACACAATCGCATTTGTAGGCCTCAATCTGCATTCTTTATTTAAATGCCAAATTGTTTATGTGACGTGCCACTTTAGCCAAGTCCCTGGAAGACATATAGAATGCATACGATGGAAACTATACAGCAAGCGTATAGCTACACCTGCTGCTCCACGTCGTACAACTTGGTAATAATAAATCACCGTTGTTATACAGAATATGAACATCAACATTTCGAAAACAAAGAAGAAAAGGGGGGAAATAATAAAAACTGAAAACATGGATGTGGCGCGATGCCTGCTACACATGGTATCGATTAGTTAGTTAGAAAGTGCCATTACCCTCTGAGGACTTCCGAGCCTCCCCTCCTTTTTGCCCGGCTTGCCCTGGGCTCGGACGGCTTGGCCAGCTCGCTGTCTGCCGCGGTGACCAGCTCTGCAGCGGAGTCCTCTTCGGCCACAGCCGCAGCCAGAGGCGACATCAACGCCACCAGCAGCAGCAGGACCAGCTGCACAAGCAGTCCTCGACTCGCACTGTCTAGCATCTCTTCTTCTCAAATGTGTACGACTCCACCGGTCAGTGTTTTACCATTGACGACTGCGACTCGGACGCAGTCTGCGCAGTAGCTACCGAGTCTAAGCTGTGGAAAGAAATGAAGCCCGAAATAAATACAAACTCGCATAAAAAGCATAAAAAGTGTACTACAAGTGATGCTGTGCATATATGCGTGCTCTAGTCTTACAGGTAACTGCGTTGTGGGGTGAAATATCTGATCATGAAATACATTCACAGTAGGCAAATTCTAGTCTAATTCTAGTGTTAAAATTTAAAACTCGCAAATCTGAACGTTACTTTACCTTATCTCCCCAGTAGGAGATACGCCTCAGACCCGATAGAGGACCAAGTTTCCCTTAACTTTTCCAAAAGGAATGTATCAAAGATATCTGTGGAAAATAATTCAACCCAGGCACACCACTTTATAATCGCTACAAATAATTGCGCATTTCAATGTTTGTCGTCCAACCTGGTGCATCCAGAGGCGTTGATGCATTCCAAA
>NC_140282.1:19823883-19833140 GCF_964030765.1 Micromesistius poutassou
TTGGTTCAGAAAATCCATTCTCATTCTCATGTGCCTGAAGTGTCACTTTTAGACCCAAATGCTATCTGGGTCTAGCAGAATGGCATCCCGCACACATACACACATACACACATACACACATACACACACAGGGTAATTGTTGTTCTCATTGGGCCTGGCTTTGGGTGAGGCTCTCCTGTGACTCATACATTTTTCTGGAGAAAACGAGGGGAAAATAATTGCACCTGGTTTAGCGATCCCCAATTTTATTTTATTTTCTAAACCCTTGTAACACATTATGTGTGTGTGTGTGTGTGTGTGTGTGTGTGTGTGTGTGTGTCTGCGTGCGTGCGTGCGTGCGTGTGTCTGCGTGCGTGCGTGCGTGCGTGCGTGCGTGTGTGCGTATATGTATATGTATGCATGTGTGTGATTGCATCAGAGCTCTGGGCTGCTCCAATCAGATCATGCGTCTCCTATGGAAACGTTGTATACGTTGGTGTGTCCAGGGTCAAAAGGTTGACAATCACTATGGGTGTAACTGCTACAGACAATCCATCTGGAACCATATATATATACATGGTTCCACATTGATATTAATCTGGAACTATATATATATATATATATATATATATATATATATATATAGTTTACTTATAGATACATTGGAGTTACACCCACACCTAGCCTACATATTTGTACTGTGGTCATACTAAACAGATGAAATAAAACACTTGGAATGCTAATTGTTTTATTCACTGATCCTCCTTATGCCATCTTTGAAAAACCTTCAGCCATTCACAGATGTTTGTGAATGGTAACAGTGACAACTCTGACAAGAGTTAAACTAACATTTGGCTTGATGTATATAAGAAAAGAAAGATGAGAGTGTAAGAGACTAACGTTATGGGATTTGATGACAGATACATTCTTTGACGTACTGCAAGGCTCACAACGTGACAGGACTGACAGGGCCTGGTCGCCTGCATATCTCGGTTCTTCCCAAACTTTGGCTCCCTTTTCCTTTTTCTTCTTTTTTTCAATCATTTAGTAATGCATCCCTGAAGAACCCCGGACCTGTTTCTCTTCATAGAGGGTGATTAATGTGGGTGAGACCCTGGTAATGTGACCCAGAGGAGCACAAGGGCCTGAGCACAAGATGCAGTCAGCAGCATATTTTATACATGCTGTCATCTCTTACTTCAGCACAATCCTGTGAGTGACAGATGCTGCTGGGCTGCAAGAGGCTCATAACTGACCCTTGGTTTGTTAGTCCGTGGTTTCTCCACATATCCAAGCTAAATCAAAGATAATTAAATTAAGTGTACAAAGGAAAACATTTGTGTTGAACATTTTGAATTTCACATCTTGTAAAATACATTTTGAACTGTACATCTTGAAATGTTGCTCTCTTTCAGCAAAATTAAGTAATTTATGTTTTATCATGCCAGTTACTTGACAACAATGAGCGAGTTGTTCTAATAGGCATATATATATATATATATATATGTGTATATATATTATAATATATTTAGCAAGAACATTTCTCTGGGGGACAATTGGAAAGCGATGAAAAGTAAAGAACAATATAAAAGTAAATCCATAAATTGACTAAGCAGAGCACCGTTTGTAGGAAGGGAAAATACTTTTGACAGAACAGCAGCGTCATCTTGTGGTTAAATCAAATGGGCCATGAGAAATAAAGGGAAGTGCGTTGTATTCATCTACAGGTGGTCAAAGTGAATGGAGTGCATGGAGTTATGTGTATTTGACATTGTGTTATTCTTGTCAGTAATATTTTTTTATTGGATGACAGGATCAGTAAAACTCTAAAACTCAATAAAACTATATTTATTAGATTCCATAATTAATCACATGATAGGAACTTGGAGCCCTAGTTGATGCAATGGTTGCAACCACATCAAAGACACTTAGCACAATAAAGCCAACGCTACTGAACTATTTGCATTGCTGTGAAGCTTTTTATGGTCTTTGGAAATGGATGTTGTCTCCCTAACAACATCATTGTGTACAAAACAATTTTTCTTTGATAAATGATAAATGTGTGTGTGTATGTGTGTGTGTGTGTGTGTGTGTGTGTGTGTGTGTGTGAGAGTGTGCATGTGTGGATTTCAACCGTAGTTGAAATACATACAGATAAAGATTGGGACAACTGATGTGGGGAGAATGGGCCATGTCTTTTGACTGTTGCTGTGCTTCGGTGTGTGTTTAATCAGGTATGGTGTGTATAGTTTGTGTGTGTATATATATATTTGTGTGTGTGTGTGTGTGTGTGTGTGTGTGAGCGTGTGTGTGTTTGTGTGTGTGAGCGTGCGTGTGCGTGTGCGTGTGTGTGTGTGTGTGCGTGTGTGTACGTGTATGCGTGAGAGGCATATCGATATGCAGATGACAAACATGTGTTGGTGTTTGGACAGTCCTGTCCTCAGGTTCTGCTAGCTATTGTCTTAATGGCTTCTTGGCAGATGACAGCGACGCCGCGTTCCTTCTCACAGTGCGATCACAACCACCGCCCCGCTTCTCTCCTCGTAGTCGCATTAAACGCTCTCAGAGAGCGGAGCTCCACTAAAGACCAGATGTAGGCCTTCGTGAGTCATGTGGTAATCAATAAACACATCTTGAGAGGCCTGAGACTGGTTAAGCACTCATGACAAGCCTAATGAAGGGGCTTTATCAGATTGAAACGCTGAACACGTTGGAGACACTCAGCCTGAACTGACACTCACACCATGTTAGTGTACCAAGAAATGCAAAGAAAGTAATGGAAGCCCCCTAGCAGTAAAACAAAATGAATCGTGTTGAACATGTTGCTTAGACTTTGATAAAGAGTGCAAAAGAAGAGCGAGAGAGAGAGAGAGAGAGAGAGAGAAGATTTATGTGTGTAGGGATGAGTCATTTATTTGTGATAAATGTTGTTTTGGGACATGAGGGGCTGCAGGGCCATGCCTCAGCTCTCTGCAGGGGGCCAACTGTGGTGAGGGACATGCTTCCTGTGTAAACGGTGAAGATGACACTGCTCCCAAAAAGCCTCAGGTTGCTGTGACCCAGAACCACAGACACAGCCTTCGGCAGGGGCCGCTAATATCTGGATCACAGTGCTCAGTGTGTGTTGATTTCCTGTGTGGCCGTTCTGGTTGCAATTTGGTAAAATAACAAACACGATCAAAACCAGCTTTTTCCATTCTCTTTTTTTTTCAGATGTGTTTAATTACATTGGGTGCAAATTATATGTGATATGTGTCTTTATTCACATCCTCTGTGGCAGATGGCAGGAAAGTGTACTTTCCAGTGTCATTTTTGTTTGTTATTGAATGTTTTTGTGTCAGGTTGTTTCATGTGACTAAAGAAGATGACTCATTCTACTTGGATCAAGTTGATGTCGGATAAGTTGTACTTTATGAATGCCAAATAGGAAATTTCGGGTCTTTCACATTAAAGTAAGAAAACAATAAAATATGCAATTAAGAGAGGCATTTTATTAGGAATCAATCAGTGTTGTTTACATATGTAAGAGATAAGAAGAGTAGTAAACATAGAGGGAACATTATGGTGATCCCAAAACAAAAACACGCCAAAAATATGATTACTTCAGCTAAAACATCCAGAAATAAATAATGCAAACAAAGATACAAACAAATATTAGGTAAGATCCATCAAGTGAATCAATGCCATCCATCCACCCATACATAAACCAATGGAGAGAGAGTGAATGAGAGTGAGTGAGTGAGTGAGTGAGTGAGTGAGTGAGTGAGTCAGTGAGTGTGAGAGAGAGAGAGAGAGAGAGAGAGAGAGAGAGAGAGAGAGAGAGAGAGAGAGAGAGAGAGAGAGAGAGAGAGAGAGAGAGAGAGATCGGTTTTGGATTGTGATTGAAAACAAGGTTGTTCTGCAGACAAGTGGTTCTTATCAGGTAAAGGCACAGTGTGGATTCAGCTCAAGTCTGACCTGAGATTAAATATTAATAATAACCAAGTCACACTAAACAGTATTCACATGTCCTTGAATAAGCCTGTTATCGGATGCACTAAGTCATTTTCTTGCTGTCTTTTGGGTGTATACTAATTTACAATGTACAGTGTTCACTTAGCCTGTGTTAGCCTGTACAGCTCTATAGCATTCCCTAAAATATGTAACAGCTATGCAATACATTATTTTTATTTACAACCAAACTTTTGAAAACCACTGCTGTAAGTGACTCTAACATAAAATCCATATCAGGTTGGTGTGTGGTGAGTGCATGTGCACATGCGTGTGCGTGTGTGTGTGTGTGTGTGTGTGTGTGTGTGTTAGTGTGTGTGTGTGTGTGTGTGTTAGTGTGTGTATGTGTGTGTGAGTGTGTCAGTATGTGTGCAGGATGGGTTGTGTTAGACTCAGCTCGCTGCAGCCAGAGATGATTGGTGTTCGACTCCCCATGTGAAAGCGAACCAGGTGACCCACGCTCTGGAACACCTGGTCACACGTGCGCACCTGACAAATCACGCACACACACACACACACACACGCACACACACACACACACACACACACACACACACACACACACACACACACACACACACACACACACACACACACACACACACACACACACACACACACAGATTTTGTTACTGAAGTGAACACCCACCACACCACGCAGTACATGATGTGAATGTCTGCAGAACCTACACAACATACGGACATGATGATGGATGGATGCGCACACATTTCACACACACACACACACACACACACACACACACACACACACACACACACACACACACACACACACACACACACACACACACACACACACACACACACATGCATGTGCATGCATACACATAGACACACAGATGGACACGCACACACATTGATTGTCGCTCGCTCGCTCTCTCTCCCTCTCTCTCATCTGAGTTCAATCAAATCAAATATCAAATATTCAATCAAATATGATCTTAAACACACGCACCTGTCCGTTGGGGTGGACCAGCAGGAGGTGCTTGACGGTGTGTCCCTCCATGCCGCTGAGGACGTACTGGCCCGAGGCAGAGCAGCTCTCCCTGACCAGGAAGTCTCCGCTGCAGGACAGCAGCGCCTCCGCCTGCTTGCGGCCCAGCCTGCACCCAGAGCACAGGACAGCTGCCACTAACGGACGCCTTATTGGGCCTTATTCAGCTAGCAGCCAGACACGTTCAATAAGGGTGCATCAATTAAGCATCAATTAACATTAGTTAATGCAGTCATAAGCATTAACCTGCAGTTAATTACAGTTGACTTATGGTTGAATAATCATTTACTAATGGCGTTGATGTTTTCTAATGGTCATTTTTTAATGATGGTAGTGATGTTAATGTTGACTAAAGGATTAATTTATACATTATTTAATAGGGTTAGAGTCAACCCTAACCCTAACCCACTAACCCTTACCCCTATGCTGGTGCTATATAATAATATTTATAACCATGTATATAATGTTTATAATAAGAAATGTTAATTAATAGTTAATTAATGTACCCTTATTGTAAAGTGTTAACCAGCCATCTTGGGTGTAAAAGCTCATACCCACTTATCTGTGTCTTTGAACATCTTTAAACATCTCTCTGTGAACGTGTCAAGCTACAGAGTTAAACTCCTCTTCTCTTTCCTCTCTTAGAATTGGCTTTAGCTGTAGCCTCGCTGTTGCCAATGGGTATCGAAGGGTTACCAAACACAGGAGAACACAGCAAGGACAGAACCATGTGGTGAAAGACAAATTATTGCAATCACTGTTTGCTCTCCACTTTGAATACCTGACAAGAAAAATATTTGAAAAGTGAATGAGAAAAGTTATTGAAGACAGAGGTTGGGTTTTAGAGAGTGGTTTTACGGTTATCCACCTGCCATGAAACCACCCTTCTTCCTCAATCATGTCCTGGGAGAGCGGGCCCCACTCAGGTCCACAGTCAGGCTGCTTAATGTGCTCCAAGCTGGCCTCACAAACACTCCTATCAGCTTGGGAAAAATATTAACTTTTTATTACAATAACTCTGGAATATTATTTATACTTATACTTATAAAGTATATATATATATATATATATATATATAACCCTTCACACATCATACATGCACAAATAACTGCACATACAGGTGCATCACAATCATTTTGAATATTGAGGAAAAAAATATTAATTTAAATAATTCAATTTAAAAAGTGAAATATTTCAAGCCTTTATTTGTATTTATCTTCATGATTATGGCTTATGAAAACCCCAGATTCAGTATCTCAGAAAATTAGAATATTGTGAAAAAGTTAAATATTGTAGACTCAAGGTATCACACTTTAATCAGCTAACCTCAAAATACCTGCAAAGGTTTCCTGAGCCTTTCTCTCAGTCTGCTTCAGTAGGCTTCACACTCATGGGGCGACTGCTGGCTTAACCGTTGTGCAGGAGACGGTCATCAGCACACTGACCCTCCATAAGCCTCAGAAGGTCATCGCTATAGAAGCTGTTCACAAAGAGCTGTGTCCAAGCATAGTCACAGGAAGTTGAGTGAAGGAGAAAGTGTGGTAGAAAAAGGTGCACAAGCAACAGGGCTAACCGCTGCCCTGAGTGGATTGTTAAGCAAAGGCCATTCAGAAATGTGTGGGAGTTTCACAAGGAGTGGATTGAGGCAGGAGTCAGTGCATCAAGAGCCACCACCAAAGATGTATCCAGGACATGGGCTACTACAACTACTGCATTCCTCAAGCCACTCCTGAACCAGATGTCAGAAGCATTTTACCTAAGATAACTAATGTGTCCCAGTCCCAGTCTGGAGGAAGAATGGAGAGGCACAGAATCCAAGTTGCTTGAAGTCCAGTGTGAAGTTTCCACAGCCAGCGATGATTTGGGGAGAAATGTCATCTTCTGGTGTTGGTCCACTGTGTTTTATCAAGTCCAAAGTCAACGCCGCCGTCTACCAGGACGTTTTAGAGCACTTCATGCTCATTCCGCTAACTTTATGGAGAGGCTGATTTCATTTTCCAGCGGGACATGGAACCGGCCACATTACCAGAAGTACCAAAACCTGGTTCAATAACCAGAGGAGTACTGTGCTGATTGGCCAGCAAACTCGCCTGATCTGAACCCCATAGAAAATGTCTGGGGTATTGTGACGAGGAAGATGAGAGACACGAGACCCAACAATGCAGACGAGCTGAAGGCCGCTATCGAAGCGGGCTTCCATTCCACCTCAGCAGGTCCACAGGCTGATCCACTCCATGCCGCTACGCATTGATGCAGTAATTCATGCAAAAGGAGCCCCAACCAAGTACTGAGCGCTAACCCTAACCCTAACCCTAACCCTAACCCTAACCCCTAACCCTAACCCTAACCCTAACCCTAACCCTATACGAGAACATACTTTTCAGAAGGCTGACATTTCCATATTAGATACTTTATTTGGGGTTTTCATGAGCTGTAAGCCATAATCATCAAGATAGATACAAATAAAGAAATATTTCACTTTGGTTGGAATAAATCTATATAATATATGAGTTTCACTTTTTAAATTGAATTATTGAAATTAATTAACTTTTCCACAATATTCTAATTCATTGTGACGCACCTATATATGCCCACAAAGCACAACTCAGGTTGTTTATGAATTGGCATGGAAATTGTTTCCCCCAAAATGGATGTGTGCTACCGGTCTTTACCTGTAGATGGTGCTGTAATAGAGCAGTTCTCATACAGTGAAATAGGCTTGGAAAAGCAGACCTGCATCTGAAATAGATGAGTCATGCAGACAAATCTTTGAGTCTTAGTGCACGTGTATGTATATATGTATGTATGTATGTATGTATGTATGTATGTATGTATGTATGTATGTATGTATGTATGTATGTATGTATGTATGTATGTATGTGTGTGAGAGAGAGAGAGAGAGAGAGAAAGATAGAGAAAGAGAGAAAGGAAGAGCGTAAAACCATTTGAATATGTTAAATATGCTGCAAATATGATTGTATGTAGGCCATACATTGGCTGAGAACTATAGGTATGCATTGCCATGGATTTGTGAATGTAAACATCTGCGGATATCTGAGTGTGTTGAAGATAGTTATTAATATAATGTTCTAACTCTATCACAAAATAACCTACATAATGTTTCCTATCATCTGATCAAAATAACTTAAATGAAGAAACTGGAAATGAAGGTACCGCTCTTCAGATATAGAAGATACGTATCTAATCTGACTGCTAGATATAATAATACCAACTCAAACGTTTTATTTTCTGACCTCTTGTATCAAACCATCCTGTTGATCTCTTGAGATACGCAGGTCCTGTATTCCACCAGAAGGGGGCACCTTCCCTGGGATCTGATTGTAGTAGTCAGATTCCTCTGTACGTTCATTGAACTCTGGTATCCTGTCAATTATTTCCATCAAACACCAGAATTCACATATTAACCACAACATTCATCTCACTGTGAAAAAAACATTTCACAAATGTAATATTATTAAATAAATAGATTGGTGGTATTCATGACGAGGTCTGACCAAACCAAACAAAACCATTCACATAGTTATAGGTAATATTTACCTCTGCATTGTGGGTAAGATTAATGCATTCTGGCTTAGAAGCTGCCGGAATCGAGCCTGAAAGGCCTGATCGATACTGCTGATGATCTTGCAGGCCCGACCCGCGGGGCACTTCACTATGTAGCACACTGGAGGGGGAGAGAGACTGAATGAGGCCAACATAATCTCTGATCCATTCTACTATTTCATAGCAAAACGTTTGGGGGGGGGAGGGGTCACAGAGCCTGGGTCGGAAACCTAAAAAAGAGGCGGAGTTACGGCATGTTTCCTTTTTTGTTACAGAGATATTTTACCAAAGAGAAACTGATTTGCACGACTGGATTAAATATCTAGCGAGTATTGACACAGAAATTAAAGGAGTTGCATATGTAAGTTACAGACAAAATATTTTTTCTCAGAAATTCAGCTACAGACGCACTGCACATGAGTGAAGTCTACTATGCTTGGCCACTAACGCTACCTGTAGTCCCTTGTGCGGCAATAGACATCATGCTCCGTGTGAGATCTCAAGTGACATTTCAGTGCTGCTGAGAAAGCTGCTGTCTGGGACTTTTTCAAACTTTTTACAAACTATTCCAAACTTTTTACAAACCATTATTTACTTATATTTGACCAAACTGCCACAAACAACAAATTTAAGTGTTTTTTCTGGAACAAATCTTCAATGGGTTCCTTCCTTTTGCATTGCATTCGATAATCGACTTGTATGGACTTTC
>NC_140282.1:19835840-19888340 GCF_964030765.1 Micromesistius poutassou
TCAGTTTCTTTCTCTCTGACAGCAGATCTAGAAAGGAGCACAGAGCCAGGATGAGTCACTACTGCCCACACAGGTAGCTTTGCTTGGAGGGGAGGGGCGGAAGAGGGGAGTCTGAGCCCAGCAATGTCTTTGAGTGTGTGTGTGTGTGTGTGTGTGTGATTTTGTTTGCAAGTAACATTAAAATCTAATTACAAACCATTATAACTCAGCAAATGCTTTTTTGCTCTTATGTATTTTCATATTCAGTGGGAGCCACAGAGTATGAGTTGAATCAATAATCTGTTAAATGCAATGAATAATCACAATCAAAATATCGGGTCAAATAATCGCAACTATCATTATTGTGCCATAATCATTCATTCCGCCCTAGTGCATGTAGAGCAAGCATTAGATGTGAAAGTGACTATTGTAGGATCTTGACAGGGTCAAAAGTACATGACAGTAGCACTTCATCACTAATCCCCGAAACACATTTAGGGAATTGTTTAGAACTACAGCAACTCAAAAATGCTTCGACTTGACAAACAGGCTTCCTTGATCATGTGGATGCTTTGATGAACATGTTTGTACCTCCACATGGTGATGATGGAGCACCGTGTTCTCAGGGCCCGCCTCTTCCAGGGCCGCTATCTTCAACCGGGACAAACCACCTTGCTGCGGGTGTAGGGGACCCCCCTGCAGAGCCACGGGCCCCTTGGTGGTGTGGCAACGGGACGCTTGGCCCGACGTCCAGTCCGTGTCCGGGACGTGCCGCTCGTCCGCATGTCTGTCTACGTTTCTGTGGCTGCTTCTGTGGGTCAGCGCCCCCAGGCCTCCCAGCAGAGAGATCCCCGCCATGCGGGGGATAAAGCCCCTCAGGGTGCTGCTCTCTCCGTCGGGGGCCCGGGGGTGGGGGTCCTGAGCCTGCAGTGAGGCCCGGGGGTGGGGGTCCTGAGCCTGCAGTGAGGCCAGAGCTCGCGGGTCTCCCTTGGAGTCCTGGAGCCGGTCGTCCAGGGAGCTGAGGGAGTCGTTGCGCAGGCGGCTGTACTTGGTGCGCTGCAGCATGCCTGGGGAAGAGACAGCAGACAGCATGGGAGTCAGACCTCAGACCGCTGGTTAGGGAGCTGGTGGATGACTTCCTCATGCTGTGAAGTGATGTTTGGTCGTACATGTTGATGGTACTCTGGAACCTGACATCACCCTCCAAGGATATTACAGATCCTGGCAGGCAATCATACAACATACAGCTGCAGAGCTGAACATGTGTACAAATATCGTTTGTGCTGATTAGAAATGGCAGTTCATCATTTTGATCCAGATTTCCAGGTCTGAAGTGAGGTGTGGTGATGAATTGAGAAAAACATGGGGGAAGTTTCCTTCTGTCCCACAACCCCTTCTATAAACATACGATGTGGCCATACTCAGCATTACTGTACGTACACGCTTGGTACTCACCTGTGTGATAGTGGTGAGGCTCGGCTTGGTCTAAAAGCTGTCCTGATCCAGTGTACTCCACACCGAGAGGAGTTCCATCACAATGATCTACAAACTCTCTTACTCGTCACCTCTCTGCTAGACTCAGCTAGACCAATAGACTCCTCACCAACTCACAATCTCTCTCGCTGTCTGTGTGGCAGGGCAGCTTTCATGAATGAATTTTTCTCTTTATGAATGAGATTCTTTCTCTCTTTCTCTCTCGCTCTCTAATGTGTAAACGGAGCCACCCCTCCTCCTCCTCTTCCCCGCACTTCCAGCCAATCAGAGGCCTGCAGGGTGACTCATGCAGCACACACATCACAGATACACACACATGCACACACACAGACACACGTCAAACACTGGTGCACAGCGTCTCAATCAGGAATTGATGAAAACAGCTAAGTGGAATAAAACGCCATTGTCCGGCTACGCAAGCAGTTAAACTAAAGCTCGAGGAGGATATTCGATTTATTTCAAGTTACTTTCAAAGTGTAATAAATGTCATGTTACTTATTACTCCCACTTTAAATGCATGAGTAAAGTCACAATATTACTTACTTTTGCGTTTATGAATAGTCCCAGATCCACAATTTTTTTTAAACCTATTATTATATTAAATAGGCCTACTATATATTATTTTTAAAATAATTACGATCATGCATTACAGCCCTTGAAAATAATGATATTGTTGATCAAAAACGTTAGTTTTTGGGTTATATATATATTTATATATTATATATTTTTATATGAATGTAAATAAGGTAGGCAGAGTGCATTTAAAAAAAAGCATAAAAAATAGAGCTTGGTAATAAAATCAAATATTACGGTGGAGGATCCCTCAGGTCCCGCTACAAAGGTCCTGGCTTTCAAAAAGTCCTAGCAACGACCAAGCAATCACCAAGCACGCAAAAAAATTGGAATTTTGTTGGTTTGGGGATGTCTCCAGAAGAAAACTTTTATCTGAGAAAATTCCAAGGTTCGCTCTTAACTCGACTCATGAACCCTATGATTTTAAAGTCAATGGAGACAAAAGACACAGTTTAATAATCGTACAACCTTCCTACCGTCCTATTTCTCTCATAGTATTGTGCCGTGTTTCCTCTTTTTTTTCTCCTTGTTTCTTCGCATTGTTTTTCGGTCCTGATTTTCCACGGAAGTACATAAACATTATCAAAATTACCATTAATTCTCCCCTTGGCGCCATCTTGTGATGATCTGGTGTAACACTTTTATTATAATCTGGAGAACATTGTTGTATAGGCCTATATGGGGCCGATACTGCTCTATAATAACGACAACACTTGGAGGAACACAATGGAGGACTTAAAAATGTTCAACTTAATAAGTGAAACTCACAAGACAATCATTCTTTGAACTTCCGAATGAGTTGATGTCTCTACAAATGTGTTAAGTTGGCGTTCTTAAGGGATAAAATTGCAGACCTTAATAACATTTCCATATCCTGTCCACTAATAAACAGATAATGCTCCATTCAGCCATGCAGGTTAAGGATTCCTAATGGTGGCCTGCTGCATTTTTTCCAAGTAGGCCTACATTGGGGAAACATGGAGAATAAACCTTAAAACACCTTATTTCAGTTATGGTAAACAGCAAACTGTAACAAATATTTGGCAAATATTGATGTAGGGGTCAAATGTTTGCAGTAAATTTGATGCAAATTCACTTATTATTTTTGGTCAGGCAAACATTTGTCAGAATAAGAATTACTTGACTTTGTAGCCGTGTTCAGACATGTCCTACCTCAGCTGGACATCTGGTACCGCCATCGCTAAGAGCAACCAAAGGTCGATCAGCTAAATCTCTTCTCTATCTTGGGACCACAGTGGTGGAACGAGCTCCCTGCTGATGTCAGGACCGCAGAGTCGCTCACCAGCTTCCTCAAAAGACTCAAAACCCACCTGTTCAGAGTTCACCTAAACTCTTTATAGCATTCAGTCCCCCCGCCCACCATTGTCTGTTGTGATCGCACCATTGTACGTCCTGGCACTTAATGAACGTACTTAATGTACATTGTATTTATTCATAGTAGGCTACTTCTTTGTTGAAGTAAAGGGCAGGCCAGTTTGCCTTGTGTGGAGAATCGCTCGCTGTAATGAAAAAGACCAACCTGGAACATCCTTACAGCGCTAAACATGCTAGGCTAAGTGAATCCCTGGGGCAGTTACGCAAGGACAAAATAAACGCACTTAAGCAAAGTTTGGGTGCCCAACAAGCAGCCTTCACCAGACCAAGTTATGTGGTGGGGGAGTTATTTTTATAGGCCTAAAAAAAGTGTGAAACAAGTTACGAACATTTATACCATATCATAGTCACCGAGCCGATATGTCCCTAGTATCCGGTCTTACTTGGAAATTCATAATTCCTCAGAGGCAAGAATATCATTTAATTCTTTAATGCAAACGTGGGAAAAAAAATATTAAATTAGGACATAATAAATAACGGACATTGAAAAACTGTAAAGCCATGTTGTTAACTATAATGCCTATAATTGTCAAACTCAATTCCTAACGATGTCCAATCAATAAAAACAATTCTAAAAGGTAAAGAAAGAACAATATCTTCAGGGCCATCTATGAATCACATTTCTCTGCATTCGATTTCAAAGCATTTTCTAGAATTTTCCTCTTCCACTCCTCATAGTTCTGTCCAATCTCCGTCTTTCCCTCTTCTGCCTTATCCTCTTTCTTCTGTTGCTTAACGGATGATGGCAGACAATCCTCTGGAAGAGAGTTAATCAACATTACATACCACCTTTTATAAGCTTTAAAATATCTGATGTAAACAAATACATTTTTTAACTAATGCTGAAGAAGGCAATTGTTCAAAATTAGAAGCCAAATATTCTATCAAATGCATGCTTAAAAAAAGTAACTATGGAGAATTGTGGCTATTGTCACACTCCAGAATAGTTCTAGGACAATCATCTTATTCAATCCACTTGCATGAAAACATTGAAGATGTTCGTACAAGAACGGTGTTTTCACTCACCTTCGACCACTTCAAGGTTTTCCAATGGTTGAAGTCGTTTCGGTGCTTTTTTCTTCGGTGCCATTTTAGTAGAAGGTTCCTCTGTAGAGACAGAACAGTGAGAGGGCCACACAATGTACTCTTACAACGCATCAGCCCAAAATGTGTTAAATTTAGATCATGTAATTTTTAACACAATTATGATCAAAATAAAGTTAATGTCTTCTGTCTAGGGTCTATACAGATAAGGTTGGAATGTAACCTAAACCTCATTCATTATTTTTCCGTCCTTATCATCAGACTCTTAGCCATTTCACTTAGTTTTTACATCCTACTTATGATCTTTGACATTCAATATGGTTTTGTTAAACAGATCCCTTTGCCTAATAGGCCGAACCACAAAAACCAAAGAAGGATCCCTCCTGTACTGGTCCAGATAACCCTCTTAAAGTGAGATTGAACAGAGCTAAAACACCAAATAGCAACACAACTCTCAGATAGAGTAAAACTTGTTTTCTAATGCCACCCACAACGTAAAATGGAAATGACTAAGAGTCAAATGACACTTCTGAATGTCATTACTCAGACACGGCCCTTTGGCCCTACATTGACCCAAGTGAATGCAAAGATGTGGACTCCTCCCAGAGGTAAGCAATGTGTTGCCTGTCTCCGCATTCACTGATTGGTCAAGCAGGCAACAGTTGAGGGTTTTGTTTTGGACAGCCAGACATGAGCATTAAATGAAGGCATCTGGCGTAATCAAAACACAACTTTCAGTTGGTTGTAATACACCAACTGATTTTCAGCAGTATTTAAAAAGAATTTGTCACACATACATGCCTTGCATTTAAAGGCTATACTGCCCCCTTGTGTACCTGGTACCAGGTACTTTTAGTACCACCTCTGTCGAGGTTCCAAGCGAGCGGAGTAGGTACTTTTGTGTGACGTAAACAGGCTGCTGGCCACTGATTGGCCAGCGGCTGCAAACGGGAATAATCACTCAAAGTTAAGTTGTGTCCGGCGTGGCTGGAGTCCACGGACCCGCTCCCGAGGGGGACACGGATCGGCGTTTTGCCGTGTGTGTCGTTCCTTTCCCGGGGCTAGAGTTAGGCTGCGCGTGGTTGTGTGTGTCCGGCGTGGTTGTGTGTGTCCGGCGTGGCTGGAGTCCACGGACCCGCTCCCAAGGGGGACACGGATCGTTTCACTGATCCGTGTTACCGTATGACAACAATAACAATAGACGTGCAGTCATTGCTCTTTTTATTTTATTTTATTTCCCATCATAACCTTTCCCGGGAATCAGGAAATAGCCTTGATCAGATTCCGATTTCCCGGGAATCCCGTCTCCAGGTATTAAAACCTAATGACGACCCGCCCATGTTGGAGAGGTTCTTTTCTACGACCAGCCCACATTGAAGAGGTACTTTTTTAGATGGAAACGCGACGTGCCTGGATTCCAAACTGAGTCGTGCCGCACTAAGTCGTGGCGAGCTGGTACTGTCGGTGGAAAAGCGGCAAAATGCCGCTTTTCGACCGACAGTACCAGCTTCTATGAGGTAATTATGACAGTACCAGCTTCAGCTTCTATGAGGCGATTAGGAATCGACAGTGAAAATGGTTGAGATTCTTATTTACACACAAGCACAAGTAATTGAATGTTTCACACTACTACTCACTGCAGATGTCCTGTCCAAAACTCTGGAATTGGACAGAAAGACGACCAAAGACAGCCTTCTTGGCACCAGACGACGCTGCCAGCTTTTGGTCAACTTTTATCTTCAGACATCTACAGTATATGCAAAAACATTTTTGAACAGATTGAAATGAAAAAACACAAAATAAATCACCCTAGTTCTCTAAGACCTCTGCTGGTTTCTCATCGCTTGCCCTCCAGCTTCTCCCTGAAGAAATACTGAAGGAAACAGTGACTCCGCAAGAATAGTCTACAGTGCCAAAGGTTGGTCCTTATGGGAAAACTGAAAGTGCAATTCTGCAGCACCCTGTAACCTAGCTAGCAAGATGTACATTTTGAACTGAACTTGAACTTGAAATTGTTGTTTTGTTTTAATAATCTAGACTATAAACATTATATACAAAATAATGATGCATATAATGATGCATATCTTTATAGCCAGGGAGCCCCGGGTAAGGGCACACAGGTTCCAAACCTCTGGATGATACAAATAAAATGAACCAACTGAATCCACTGACCTGCAGGCCGAATAGAGAGCAGTGGTGGTGAAAAGAGGTTTAGACAGGTCCAGCTCCTGTTGCTGAGCAGAAGGGAGGCTTTGTTTGTACCTAAAAAAAAAAGACAGACCGAAGGGAAATTCAAATGTCTACCATAGAAAACAATGCAGTACAAAGACAGACACAAAACAAATTGTGATGGAAGTTACGTGAAATGTACAGTTTTGAGATATTGCTCATTTAAATTTCATTAACTAAATTACCCTTATTATTCTGGATATATTCATCATTTATGCATAGTTTTGTCATGAAACCTCAGAGAGAAAAATAAAAAAGGCTGACCACACCTTTCCAGTATTTGTGTCGCTACTCCAACTGCTTCCACGCAGCCATACTGAACCCCCAGCTCACTCAGACCTGGGTGACGTTCCAGACCCATCAAACACTCCATGGCCTTAAGGTTACTCAGGTATAGCTTCTTAGTTATCCCAGAGAGTTTGATGGCATATTCCTTAAGAAAAGAAACAAAGTTAGTTATTTGCTCCATAACGTATATAAGGGATCCAAGGGTTTAGGAAGAATTATGGGGGGCAGCAAATATGGCCAGTACATTTTTCCTCCATTTACTTCAGGTCATATATATTACAGCAGGCATGTACAGCAAGAAAATGTAATGTTAGTAAAATGTAATGTTTAAATAATTGAGAGAAATAGAGCCCAATATTTATTTGTTACACCTCCTAGACTGTATGTACAAGTTAGACTGATATTATACAAATAAAAATGCCTGCCAGCTCGTACCTCTGTCTTATCATCAACAGCTAATAGCTGACAGAACACTTTACATTTTGGATTCTCTGCTTACTGGGAGGGTCCAAAGTCCTTTATTTTCCTTTACTTTAGTAATACAGTAGTATTTGTATAATTTGAGAATCAACATCTTCCTATTGCTGTGCATGCTTCTAAGAAACGCCCAGTGAGACAACATTAGTTTAAATGGGCGCTGAAAATAAAAGATCGGTGTGTGTTTTTACAGATGTAGAATTAGTTATTTTCATCAAGCTAAACACACCAACTATTGGAAAATTACAATTAGGATATAGTCATTGTGATGGAGTAGCGGTGGTGGAATTGCAGTGGGAAAATGCTTACTTTGTCGAGAGGCATCTTCATGTAGGAGGCTGCCAAATCTAGACATATCACTGCTTCACTGGTTGGTGTAACTTTGTTTAGAGCAATGCACTTCACCTGAGACAAACGGCCGTATTCTTCTGCCTTTCTGTGAAGCAGAAAAAATGTTTCAGTGTTTCAATGTTTCAGTGAGACTTGCAACATGGCTGGTATCTTCGCTATTGTAGTTGGTTCCGTTTACGTAGCTCTACAGATAACTAACATTATTTAGCGTTGCATACCGCAGAATACAGTCAGATCACAAAAACATTTGTAGACATTTTGTGCATGTTTGCGCAAAAGTGTTTTGGGTCACAAATGGACATTAACGTTATATGGACACGACCTAAACTTGTAGGTTATACAGTCTACGTACGCAACTCAATAACAGGTATACGACCAACAACTTTAGGTCAACAATATTAAGAATAATTTGCTAGATAGTTTAAAAACTCACCGAATTAATTTCGCAGAACCGATACCCATTTTGCCAGCAAGTTTGGCAAATATTTCCATCTCCATTTAGACTATATTCAAACGTGCCAGACTAAGCTACAGTCGCATCTTGGTCGAACGTGTTTTCGTGGAAAAAAATGGCAAAAAAAGACACTTCGCACGCTGATTGGCTGGTTGAGTGATTGTCTGCTGCGCGTGCGCGACTTTTTAATATTTATCATAGTTCTAATATAGCTTTGCTTTAAGTATTAAACATTTACACATGTGAACATTCAATGTTTTAAAAAACGTGTTTTCATATTTTTTTTTAAATACAGGACTTATCAAAACCTCAAACATTATTCTACACGCTGTGGTTTATTTTTATTTAGGCCAAGCGGAGTTCCTGGACGAGGCTGTGTCACATGACAAGGAGCAGTCCAGGCCCCCAGTTCACCCACTCTGACACGGCCAGTTATTATGGTAAGTGCGCTACAATATAGTTGTAGTACATCGTTATACATTCCCTTCACACCGTGTGGCTTTATGCATGTCATGGACTTGTGTTGGTCTGAAGGAGCGATGCCGTGCTCTGTCGACTATCGGTGAGGCCTAATGTGACCCAAGTAACGTTAGCGAACGGCTAACCCCTAAGTTGCTATACGTGTTATTAGTAATGTATCAAATGTCACAACAATTCCATTTGTTTACAAAAACGGACCCAACAAAAGATCGCGTTTTCATTTGTAATACCAGTTGCACGATTGGAAGTGGAGTGAATCTTAGCTAGCGACTGCTAACCTCTGCTGTGCTAAATGGCAATGGCACGTCAATATGTTGCTGCAGTTATCTGGTGTGTTCCCCGACGTGTCACGTACTTCTCCATACGTGTAGTTAGGCAAGGTTTCCAGACCTTAATGTGCTTTCTGAAATGCTTCAACTCTTATCTGTGTACGTTTTGAATAAGTGCAATTCCGTCCCAAGTCTCCCCGCCCTCCTCCGCATTTTGTTTTCTAAGCACCAAGCAGGAAATGGGCTTTTTCTTTATCCTCTTCGTTGTCTGCCCTGATTTGGAGCAAATTCGGACGCGATTGCATATTTAAACATAGCTATCTATATGCCTAGGACTGACCGTATATCGATTATGTATTTTATATGGTCAGCTGTACTTGCTTCCGTACAATTGGGGCTGTTAGTCCCTACCTTTACCTGGCAATTCATGCGAGGAAATATTCATATGAAAGCATTCCTGTACTAATTTATTCTGCCTAGCTTTACTACAATATCATGGCCGTTTAGAACTGTTATTTATAATAATTATTAGATCAGGACTATTCGTAATTTTCAAGAGCATGTCTTTTTCGACAAGGATTGCGGTTTTGTGTCTAAATACTGCCACCATCAGTTAGAAAAAGAAGCATGTTCGATTTCGGTATTAAAGATTTATGCGCTAGACCTCACGCTCAATTACGGTACAAAGACCTCAAAAGGGGTCGTATGTTCATGGCTTCATTAAATTAAAATGATTTAAAATGTTATTTGGGGAATGGCGTTTATTCGTGTTAAAATTCCTGCAATATCTTTCAGCCTACTACCCAGTCTCCCCAGGATGAGCAGGAGAAGCTTCTGGATGAGGCTGTGCAGGCAGTCAAAGTCCAATCCTTTCAGATGAAACGATGCCTGGTAGGTTGAACATCTTTTCACATTGTTGTTGAATCAAGATGCCACTTAATTTTCTACACACCCACATGTATTATCCCTTCTGACACATTATTCCCCTCATGTTCTCAATAATCATAGAGGGATGTATCACTACACACCTACCAAATATATTGTCAAGACAATGTCAAAAAAGTATATTAATACAAAATTAGCTAAACTCCTGTTTTTGAAAGCATCCTCAAAGTCCAAAACAAACCATTCAATCAAATGTAATAGAATCACAATGGATCTGATGGAATATAATTTGCTGATGCTTAATGCACAACTTGGTAACCCTTAATAACTACATAATTAGAAGTTAATTACATATTTCTGATGTCCCTCACTTTGATATAAGCTAATATTTGATGTTATTATATGTATATATCTCCTGTTCATGATATATGTGCCTACAGGACAAGAACAAGCTAATGGATGCTCTAAAGCATGCTTCTAACATGCTTGGAGAATTGAGGACCTCAATGCTGTCCCCCAAGAGCTACTATGAGCTCTGTATCCTTTGGTACATTGAGAAATGTGAATATGTTTTGATTGGTGAGATGTTGTTTTTACGTTCAACACTACACATCTTATCTTTGATTATCGTTTGCTTAACAGTGTTAAGATGTTTCTTTGAATGTCTCTTGTATGATTTTCATGCTGCAAGGCCCAGGAAATAACATGTTTAACACATACACATTACAGTTTATGGCGTAATGTGAGGTAATATGTTATCAAATGTTACTAGAATGTAATTTGGAGTCTTAACAATTATGTATTTGTATGTATTATTCTTACATTATTCTGTTATTCTTAACAAATGAGGCTTTGATACATTCCTTTGTCTATTGGGCCTTAACTGTGAGTGCAGACATGGCCATCTCTGATGAGCTGCACTACTTGGAGGTCTATTTGACCGACGAGTTTGCCAAGGGCCGCAAGGTTTCTGACCTTTATGAACTTGTCCAATATGCTGGCAACATCATTCCTAGGCTGTAAGTACTCTTTTTACTCACTAGGCCTATACATTCTTGTATTTACCTCAATCTGAGGACCAGTGTGCAGATTTAGAGGGAAGAATAACAATGGGTGTCACCAGTGACATGGTTGCAAGGGTAAAGAAATTTGAGAGAAAAATGCAGCTTTTTTGGGTGTCTGTCAAAAAAGTGGTTGTACAAACACTCTATGACTTGGTGACGCATCATTGATGGTACCCATTATTATTACACTTTATTCACAATTATTACTGCATGGCCATGGCCAGTATGTTTTATTTAGCAATCACAAATTAATCATTAATGGACAAACATATTATGAAATACAAAAGTGTCACTATTTTTTAAACGATAACAAGCCATAATACTGTATTTACTGAACAATATTTATCCTATATTTATTTTCAATAACCTGTATACTTTTTCTATTATTGTAAATTTGATTCCTCAGACAATCAAGAGAAGAATTTTGACCACTAACAAACGTTTCCTCTTCTGCTCCACCAGCTACCTTCTGATTACCGTAGGGGTGGTGTATGTGCGCTCATTTCCTCAGTCCCGAAAGGACATCCTGAAGGACCTGGTAGAAATGTGTCGAGGTGTCCAGCATCCTCTCCGGGGGCTGTTCCTCAGGAACTACCTGCTGCAGTGCACTCGCAACATCCTCCCAGATGATGGGGAGCCGCCTGAGTATGGAATCTTTATGCTTTTTAAATGGTGCATATTTTGCCATCAGGTTGAAAGTTTAAAGCCCATTATAATCTAAAAATTTAAAAATATAGATATATAAAATAAAAAAAATGGTTGGTTACTCATGTCATTAAGTTTTAGCATCTAACCAGGCATCTGGTGGCAAAATAATTGCCCTTTTATTATATTATATTATAGCAGTTCGATTTTTGGACTAATTATGTACCAGTGAGGTATCTTAATGCTCTTTTTAAAACAATGAACTGATAATTTTTAAAGCAAAGGTAGCCCTCTAAAGTAAATTTATTTTTAAAACGTAGAGGTAAAAACTGTTAGAGGTAAAAAAGTTTACGCAACCAATCACATTATCATTGACAACCATTAACCTTTGACCATTCTAAGTAGCATGACTAGATGTAGATGCAGTCCTTTTGTGACTGCATCTACATAGTAGACTGTCGTCGCTGCACACTAGAAAATACTTGTAGACTGTGTATGCAATGTTGCATAATAGACCGAATCAGCTTTCCATTCTAGATCTAGTGGTATTTGGAAGATGGTGTAAGCACTCTGTTCTTAACAACATCATTGTTGTAGCCCTCTAACTCCTTCACCTCTATCTACCCACAGAGGGACTGAAGAGATGACTGGGGACATTAACGACTCTATCGACTTTGTCCTGCTTAACTTTGCTGAGATGAACAAGCTTTGGGTGCGTATGCAGCATCAGGGCCACAGCCGTGACCGCGAGAAGAGGGAAAAGGAGAGGCAAGAGCTTCGGATCCTGGTTGGAACAAATCTTGTTCGCCTCAGCCAGCTGGAAGGAGTCAATGTGGACAAGTACAAACAGGTTTGTCACTGCGAAGGCATTTGTGCCTCTAATCACACACATTTTGTTGTGATGAAGTACATGCTATGCTCTTGTTACCACAAAGGATGGTGCCACACACCAAATCCAGGCGGGTTGCAGCAGGCTATACACAGTAGCTATCAAATGCTTCACTTTGGATACAAATCAGTGGATGCTTGATGGCACCATCATTAGCCATGCTGGTCATTAACAGATTAAAGGACCATACCTGTCTGGGTAATTAATCCATTTTGCGTCCCAAGGCCACAAACCCTAAACAGAAGTGGTAGCACTTTTGTCTTAGTGATAAGATATTGTATTATAAAGTACTTGTATGGCCATTCACTTTATTTTGTCCACAAACTTTCACAAACGATGTACAGACATGACACACATTGATTCCAAAAGAGAATTTGCTCTTGTTATGTTTAAAGCCATGGCGAGAGCATGCTCACGCTACATTACACTGGACAGAACGTCACAAAGTGAAACTCAAAGTCATTGAACTAATCATATTGGTAACAGAGGATTTGTGTGAGGTCAGGAGAGTCCGCTGCGGGCCTATATCAGTTTAGGTGATTATCATAAATCGGAGTAATGTGGCACAAATGCTTGATCTGATCCCCTCCCTCATTCAGCCTGTGAGACCCCTTGTAGTCCGGTCAAAACTGTTTTACTGACACTGTGAGAAGTGAATTACAGTAGTCCAGTCTATGAAGGTGTGGGTTTAATGTACATTGTTGGCCGATAAGACTGCTGAATTTGTTAGTCTTTAAATGCTGTAATGGGAGTGATTTATTTTTACTAGACATTTAAGCCCGACAGACCCAGTACCGGGCCCAAATTCCATTTGACATCAATAAAAAGACTTGACTATTTCATCCAAATTTTAATATGATAACATTAGGTTATATTAAACTGTATCTTAAAGTTGCATTTATCTGCCTGTGTTATGCTGAGGAAGGAAATTTTCAGAGGAGACATGTTATACAAAATGCATGGTTTATAGAAGGAAATATGTTATTTAATTTGTATCATTTCAATAATAATAATAATAATAGTTATTACATAATAATAGTGCATCGGCCAGTATGTCTTTTTATTAAATCTGTCTCATAAACTCTTTGTCTCCAGGTTGTGTTACCAGGTGTGCTGGAGCAGGTGGTAAACTGTAGAGATTCACTTGCACAGGAGTATCTCATGGAGTGCATCATTCAGGTAGATGTGACCCCAACTGCAGATTGACCGTTTACAATGACTGTATGATATATCACACATGTATAACACCTACGTTCATGTATTGTATGTGTGATTTTCATTGTGGACCCTGGATTCAGAATAAAGACATGTATGTAGATATGTATGTACGTTTGTTTCTGCCAGAACCACAGCTAAGCTAAAAATTTGGAAAAGTCATATCGGTCTCATTGAAGGCCACCTTGCCCTAGAAACATAAATGTGCAGTAGACACTACCGTAGTGAACTGCTTAAAATAACCACAATTTTATGTCTGTAATTGCAATCCATGTCTTCACACTACAAATGAAGCCAGTTTCCGTTAGTGGTAATCTTTGTGCTATCTTAATGCTGCTTAATGGCAACGATAATGCATGAATAATCATGGCCTAAAAACAAACATTCATGCCGCATGTATATAAGAAGAGTTTATTCATGCAGTATTAGCATCACATTCAATTCTATATCTCTTGTGTTTCTCAGGTGTTCCCAGATGAATTCCATCTTCAGACACTCAACCCGTTTCTTCGCTCGTGTGCTGAACTACACCAGCACGTCAATGTCAAAAACATTATCATCGCGCTCATTGACAGGTACATTTTACCTTGCACTTTTCTCAAATTGCTACAAATCTAGCACAGGTAGCCTTGCTTGGGATTCGTTTTCTAGCCGAAATAAACAAATACAGGTGTGTGTGTGTGTGTGTGTGTGTGTGTGTGTGTGTGTGTGTGTGTGTGTGTGTGTGTGTGTGTGTGTGTGTGTGTGTGTGTGTGTGTGTGTGTGTGTGTGTGTGTGTGTGTGTGTGTGTGATTTTGAGCGCTCAAATGTTAATACCTGCTCTATTTCTCAGATTAGCACTCTTTGCACACCGAGAAGATGGCCCCGGTATCCCGGCTGAAATCAAACTGTTTGACATCTTCTCCCAGCAAGTGGCCACTGTAATTCAGGTATGCATGGTGGCCATCATATATTACCTAGCTTACAATACATCTGCATGGGGTCTTCATACTCGTCTCCAACCTCCTTTCCCTTTCTCTAGTCTCGCCAGGATATGCCATCGGAGGACGTGGTGTCCCTCCAGGTGTCCCTTATAAACCTGGCCATGAAGTGCTACCCCGACCGTGTGGACTATGTGGACAAAGTCCTAGAGAGCACCGTTGAGATCTTTAACAAGCTCAATTTGGAACAGTAAGTTTGTATGTCTGTCATGTTTTCTTATTGCATATTATGCTTGGTCTTAATTATTACAACGTCAGTTGCAGTATTGTGCAGTTATTATTGTACACGATTGTGTTTCTATGCACAACAAGTTAGAAACAACAGTTTTGCTTGAAATGTTAAGTGTTCAATTCAAAAAGTTTGTTCCTCTTCGCTTTGGCATGTCAGCAAAAACCAAACTTGAGTAAAACGACTTGTCTGCAATTTTGACAACTGCAAACCACTCTTTGGGCGGTATTTAAAGTTGAAACGAGGAATGTACAAGCATAACGCCAGCGTTGTGCCATACCCCAGAGGTTTAATTAAAGTGTAAATAAATACACAGAAGTAATTTGAAATGTATTGTAGAATATTTTACATATAAAGGTATACAAAGCAAGTAAAGGTATACAAAAACAAGTGTATTATGTTCTTTCACTTAAACTTTAGTTAGTGCCTCCAAGCATAAAGGTTGATATTATCGTCAACTGTGTATCTTTTACACATATCTTAAACACTAATATCTCCTTTCCTTTGCTTGTTCAGCATTGCAACCAGTAGTGCCGTGTCCAAGGAGCTGACTAGGCTGCTCAAGATACCAGTGGATACCTACAACAACATCCTTACGGTTCTGAAGCTCAAATATTTCCCACCTCTCTTTGAGTACTTTGACTTTGAGTCACGCAAAACCATGAGCTGCTATGTCCTGACCAACACCTTGGACTATAACACTACCATCGTAGCGCAGGAGCAGGTGAGTTCCCTATAGAGCCACCACCACATACACTCCACAATTATGAAGGGAAATGCTCATTGTTCAGTAAAAGCAGACGAAAATCTATTATCAAAACGTTACAACTAATAGCAAGATGTTGCAATTTTAAGCTGTTGAGTGACAAAGTTATTTCAAGCAATTCAAATACCGTTGCCAAACACAGGTGCCAAACACTTCCAATGCAGCAAAAATCATCTACAAAAGATGAAATACATTTTGATCTCCCCTACTTCTCACATCCTCGTTTCGTCCTCCCAGGTGGATGCCATCCTCAGTCTTGTGTCCACACTAATCCAAGACCAGCCAGACCAGCCTGCTGAGGACCCCGACCCAGAGGACTTTGCTGAGGAGCAGAGTCTGGTTGGCCGCTTCATCCACCTGCTGCATTCAGACGACCCTGACCAGCAGTACCTGGTGAGCTGCTTATTCCTAATCACTTAGCTTTTATTATTTTCCAATCACTTTTTTTTTCCTACTTTTCCTTCTAATCATCAATTAAGAACCATACTCTTCTGTTTAAATGTAAAACATCTCTTAAAGTGTGATTTATTTCTTCTGAATGTGATGTTAGTAGTAGCATTAGTGGTGTAATGGATCAGGGCTGCAGTTCGGCCTGTATGATGAATCCCTTAAGGTTGAACAATTTTAGTGAATTCCACTTTACTGCTGCTGCTACTACTTGATAATTCCCTAATACTTGAGGTTGGATACAGTGAAGAACACACAGATGTGTGTGGCTCTATTTCTATTTCTCAAAGAGGGTGAAATAGAGCCACACCATCTTGTGTGTTCTTCACTTTAACACAACCTCAAGTATTGGGAAATGATCAAGCAGAAGCAGTAAAAGTCTAATTCACAATAATTCACAACAGCAATTGTTTAATTTGCCAATCAAAATTTTAAATCTTAATTTTGGAATATTTTATAACCATCAGTTATGTGATCTTAAATCCTAATGGATAAATCAGACCTATATGCATTTTGTTGACTGACACTTGAAATTACAACAACAAAACAATTTTAATATATGATGGGCAAAAAGTAATGGCTAGGAGCAACCAAGTTGTAAAAACCCCTCGCATCGTACTCACTCATTCTTAGATCCAAGTGGAGGTGGTGGTGATGGTCATTTTCCATTCCCATTAAAGAGCTCAATAAATAAAGTGATAATGATGTTTCTATTAATTGTGTTACAATTCTGTTTTGATCAGATATTGAATACAGCCAGGAAGCATTTTGGAGCAGGCGGGAACCAGAGGATTCGTTACACTCTCCCTCCGCTGGTGTTTGCTGCCTACCAGCTGGCCTTCAGATACAAAGAGAACTCTTCTTGGGTACAGCGATGCTCTTCTCCTTTCATCTGAAAACAAATGTTCCATCTATTCCAACAGTAGACCAATGAATGCCTCTGGTATAACGTGATGTTAAAGTTCTTCTTCCTATCTAAACTTCTGTTCAGGATGACAAGTGGGAGAAGAAGTGTCAGAAGATCTTCTCCTTCGCCCACCAGACCATTAGTGCTCTCATCAAGGCAGAGCTCGCGGAGCTTCCCCTCCGGCTTTTCCTCCAGGGGGCGCTAGCAGCAGGAGAGATCGCCTTCGAGAACCATGAAACTGTAGCGTACGAATTTATGTCACAGGTAAAAGAATTAGACGTTCACTTGTTTTGAGTTTGAGACACTGTATATTGTTTCACACATCGGGTTGCCTTCCTGATGGCTCTGATCTTACTTCGCTCTGACAATGTATCTCCGCCGTCAGTTCTTCTTTGCCCCTTAACAAACGGCTTCTTTTCTCTTTCCTTCCATCCTATCCTCAACCAGGCCTTCTCTCTGTACGAGGATGAGATCAGTGACTCAAAGGCCCAGCTCGCAGCCATTATGCTCATCATCGGCACCTTTGAGCACACCCGCTGCTTCAGTGAGGAGAACCATGAGCCTCTGAGGACCCAGTGTGCACTGGCTGCCTCTAAGCTGCTAAAGAAACCTGACCAGTGCCGTGCAGTCAGTGTCTGCGCCCATCTCTTCTGGTCTGGCCGGAGCACAGAAAAGAACGGGGAAGAGGTGAGCTGATGAACAGCGTATTTCGGACAGTTATGTGCTGTACAAGGGATCCCAATCGGGCGTAAAGCGTCTGGCAGGAAAAGGGACCCACCATTATGAATGCTGATGATACGATCATCACGAATGCTAGCTTTGTTCTGTGGAACCACCACTCCAACCTGGTCTATGACAGAGATAGAAACGTATGGTTGGGATTTTAGTTGGACCATATTTGCTTGCGAAACAGATGGTTTGTTGAAAATTCGGATTAGTATTGTTCTAAAGACTGGACAATGGACAATATTTCACATTAGTACAGTATATGCTACACGTGAACCTCCTAAGATGGCGCAATTTGATTGGTTCGCTATTCCCCACTACTGGAAGCTTGTTGATTGAAAACCTTATGTTTTTGAAAGTTTTGGATTACGTTTTGAAAGCTGTTGGACTACCATATGCTGCTTTGCGTCAGGGTGCCTGCCTACATACGTTTTTCTCATATTATATTATCGCGTAATGCGCACTGTGCCCCATATGATAACATTAGATTGCTATTTTTAGCCCTCTGCCAGCACTAGTAATAGTGTGAATTAATCAAATTAATATACCTGCAAGTTGCTCTTTAATATAAAGGACAGTGTGTTACACTAAGGGAACTCTATTTGCAGGCTTTGCTGTCTTGTGTGTCTACGATCAAAGCATCGGTAGTCACATCTGTCAGAGATCAGCATCTCTGTCAGATCCTGTCTTTCCCCAAAGTTACTTAACAAGGCATTCATTTGTTGTAATGTATAAAGCCTTCTAAAATGTTATTGTATGTCTTATTTAGCAGTCTTTAAATCAATTAAATCAAACTGACACTATTTGCCTGTTGTCCTGTATGTAGATATAAAACATTTTTGATCGTTTTTTTTGTCAATTTGGATGGTTCAGAAAGTGAGTTGAGGCAGTAGTAGTTGCCAAGCTGCTATCAGTAAAATCCAATCATGTTGTTTCAGATCCGTGATGGGAAGCGAGTGATGGAGTGTCTGAAGAAAGCCCTAAAAATTGCAAACCAGTGCATGGATCCGTCACTGCAGGTCCAGCTGTTCATTGAAATCCTAAACAGATACATCTGCTTCTATGAGCGGGAGAATGATGCGGTAAGAAACAATAGATTGTTTCGGAATAAGTGTTTTGGCCAACAGTAGTTAAAGCAAGCAGAGAGAAACACACTTGGTCTTTACTTTTAGGATTAATTGATTGATCAATAACAATAAGAAAATGTCACATTTGCCACCCTTGCTCTCCGTATACCACCTTGTGCAGGTCACTGTTCAGGTATTGAACCAGCTGATCCAGAAGATCCGAGAAGACTTGCCTGGTCTGGAAACAAGTGAGGAGACTGAGCAGATCAACAAGCACTTCCACAACACCCTGGAGCATCTCCGCTTACAGAAAGAGTGCCCTCAGTCTGAGGGCCCTGCCTATGAGGGCCTGGTCCTCTAAAGGGATGAAGGTTTCATGATAAATATGAAAAGATAAACAAATATATTACAAAACAATCTCTTAATGATGACCAGGTTAGGTTAATGATATAGACCAGGTTAGTCATTCAAAATGTCAGGGGTATCTTAACAGAAAAACGTATAGTTTGATGCTGCAGCACCATATATAAAACCAGGCAGGGGATGGTGACCCCACAGAGTCCGGCAACTGTCCTTCTGCCGTGTCAAAACACTGTTACTCTGCATTTAAATTTTTAATGACCTTATATATATTTTTTCTTTGCAGTGTACCCTTGTTTTATGACCACTTTTTCATAAATGATTTGGAATAATCTCCATTGCATTATGGTGAACAATAATGCTTCAGCCTGGCATGCACACTTTATTAGCTACCATCCCACTTTGTTGACTGATGTGATTTATCTGCCATATAAAAAAAAGTAATGTTTGTTCTTGTCGGTGTGCATAATGGATTCCAGCAATTCACATGAACATAATAAGAAAACATTATCTGCCAAATAATGAACATGAAAAGTCAAGCTTTTTGTCAGCTTCTGTAATTGATTCTGTAACTAACTTATATCTTCAGGAATGTAATTTGTCCCAAATTATTCCCTGAAAACGTATGTAAAAAGCATGATGGGAAGCAGGGATCCTGTCCAACTTGGTTATAAAACCATGTTTATACCACACAGCTCCTGTTGTATTTCCCTGCGTGGAAAATAAAACAAGCTAGGTCACATCTGAGGCACTTGGCTTCCTGTCCTGGTGAGCCATCAGCTTTTGTACTACATTGTCCAATGACATTATCCCTGAAAAGCACAGACAGCCTAACTCTTCAGAAACTATTCTCAGAATGGGCACTGTTAATCTTTGAGAAATGTATCAGAAAAGATGCCAAATAGTCCATTATTTGAGCTGTGTCTATGTTAAAATGCAGTTGTTTTTTTGCAACTTTCACATTCCACCAACCTTAACTTAAATTAGTCAGTTTTTTGTGGTCTATTTGGTTTCATCAGAAAGCTTATGCTTTATCTTCGTCACATAAACACCTGAATCCCATCTCAAATGTTTATTGTATGTATAACCTACTTGTAAATCATAAAAAAGTCAATAACATTTGAAAAAAATAAACAAATTCTAACCCTTCATGTCTTAATCTTTATTTTGTATCTAGTATAGTGGGTATTTTTTTCGCCTTTTGAACTGAAGTTTTATGATGCAACCTTTGCTCATTCATATTCTACTACATATTGTATTGCTGCGTGTTATACATGCATACCTCTGATGAGCCATTGTTGACACCATACTTGTCAATTGTATGCCACGTAGAGGTCTTGGTATGGGCGACAGTGAGCTTACAAATGTACTATGTGAACAGGCCACTCACATTACATTGCTTATTGTTTTTGTTCCAGATCCGTATAAATGAAAACCCTATACCTGAGTTGACACTCTGTGTGTGGCGATACTCATGTAGCCACGGTAGCAACCCTAACCACACCGCGTTAGCCCCTGTTTATTATACAATATACACATACATGTATTTGTGCGGCAAATGAATTGACTACTAAAGGCCAATCAGAACCGGCAAGGTCATCCTCACTGCCGCGTATGAGACCCCGAGGCTGAAAACCTCCAAGCTGAAATAGGTCGAGCGATGTATTTACTCACACCGGCACAGTCACCCTGGTCTGTCACTGGTCTGTCACTGGTCTGTCACTGGTCTGTCACTGGTCTGTCACTGGTCTGTCACTGGTCTGTCACTGGTCTGTCACTGGGCTGACATGCCACGATTCGTTTTGTTTATGCGACGACTCCCCGGGACGCTAATGAATTTCCGGCGCATAACTATGGTACACATTTATCTTCTACCCATTCCCTAAAGTGTACTAGTTCATAAAACGTAATGCTTTTCACTATTAAAGGAATGGGAAATAAGGGAATTACTGAGCCTATACAAAAATCGATTCCAACAGCCGGTGTATATTTAAACGCTATTCCAGCCCGGTCTGCTACTTCAGGGAGCCGCCCACACCGTGACGTCGGGTGCCATGCCTCCCCCGATTGGTCAATACGCCGTCTGTGGATCTGTGTGCGAAATTCAAAGACTTGGGGCGGAGTGCGTTTCCTGTTTTGCCAATCTTATGTTTTAAGAAAAGACCGCTGAAGACAGAGACGTGTTGAACTGGAGACGTGTTGAACTGGAGACGTGTTGAACTGGAGACGTGTTGAACTGGAGACGTGTTGAACTGGAGACGTGTTGAACTGGAGACGTGTTGAACTGTTGTCTTCCCACTCGCTAAAATGCCGACGACGTTGAGGCCAAATGCGAATGAAAGTCACGACACGCCAGCAGAGGAGTTTGAGTTGAATCTCGATTCTTACGTCCACGTCGAACTTGAAACTGAAGACGGCAACGAAATTCGTATCGGAAATGAATCTTTCGGTTTAAATCAAGGTTTGTCCACTTTCTCCAACGCCGGCTGGATCAATGAACTACTTAGGGTGAATGTGTACTTGGTTCGTCAGCATCTGATAATGTTGGAGCTCTTGGTTTATGTCGTTTCACACTGTCAGAAGATTTTTTTTCAGCGTGTTTTTTTTCTAGCTCTATAACGGACATTATTTATATGATGAAATATACGCTATTATAATATAATTTACGCTACTGCGGCACTCTGGACTTGACTCAGCCTACTGCGCTCCGTATGATAACGTAGGCCTATGACACCACATTGCTGTTGGTCCGAAGCTACGAAGATGCCACACAATAACTAGATTTAAAACTGTTTCGAAGCGTGTCAACAAAGTATATGGGCGTTTTTCATTAGGACAAATGCTTACTAGCAAATAACCGATTCGACATTAGAAATAAGTGAAAAAGACCAGTGTAATTTCGCCCCCAGCAATCCGCTGTGTGACTCAATTGCTAGGTGTGGTGCGCAGGAGGGGGAATTTCAATGGTGACAAGGACGCTAACACCCGACGATAATTGCTGTTGTGTCCTTTTCTTTTGAAGGCTTAAGTCAGAAAGATAGTGGCCAAGAAGTTCACGATGACGAAGATGATGGTGATTCAGACCACTTGAGCAGCATAGACAAATCTGGGACCCGGTTACAGAGAGCTGAAAGACTTCGTCGCGGAGATGTCACTCTCCCTGACACATTCCAAACAAACCAGCTTCTCTACTATGAGCGATTTAAGGCCTACCAGGACTATATGCTTGGTAATGCATAAACAATTTGAAAATGTTATCCATATTATAGGGTTATTTCATCCAGCATGTACAAAAGTCAGCAAAGCTATGGTTTATTACAATGCTTGTTCTGCATACATATTTATAGATGTTTATGTCTGATTTCAATTTGTGTCCTTAATCTTTGCCACCAGGTGACTGTAAGACATCAGAGGTCAGGGCCTTCATATCAGACTATCTGGAAAAGGCTGTAGAGCCATGTGACTGGCAGGCCCTATGGTCCACTGATGTCTTTGATGTTCTTGTTGAGGTGAGCGTACTTCGAGTATATTTTACAAATTTTAACAAATGTAAAATAACTTTTGCCTCTAGCAACTTTTAACATTTTATCAAATTCTTCTATTATGCGATTTGGTATTTGAATTTCAATGAATGGCCTTTAGCCTGTGCAATCAATGCCTTTTTATATAATACTTTTGTTTTCTCATTAGCAGGTTTTTTTGAAGCCACTTAATTGCTGTTACTGTGATGACAGGTGCACGCCGTAGACTGCAAGGAGCTGAAGGCATGTGTTCAGCTCGCGCTGCCTCTCCAGTGTGAGACCCATGGATGTGATCTGAATGAGGAGTCCATGAGCGTGCTGCTAGAAGCCACACAACACAAGGTGCCTCTACAGGAACTCCAGTTGGTGTTTGAAGATTCAGGGGACTTGGACCAGACAGCCCTGGCCATTGAACACCTTAGGTACAGAGTAGTTCTAGGGTGACACTGTGTGAATGAAAAACTGTTGGGTGATGGATGAAGATGGTTCTCAGTTTTTATTTTGGTTAAACTTTATATTTAAAATCCAATCATTTAATCAAAACCCTTCCACAGATTTTTCTATCAGCATATTTGGAGAATCTGGGACGATGAAGATGAAGATGATGATTTTGATTACTTTGTTCGCTGCGTGGAGCCTCGTCTCAGACTGTGAGTGAAACTCACTGCCACTAATTCCTGCAAATCAAATTGCAGGAATTAGTAGTTTACGTGAAACGACAAAACAAGTCCCGTAAAAGTCACGCATTTTAAATCGATTCCATTTCAAGTGATGTGAGAACACAAAGGGAACCCTAACCCTAACCCTAACACAAAGGGAAAAAAGAATAACCTAAAGTTGCATCCGGACTGGACACTTGAATAAGAACTATTTATTGTATTATATTATTATTATTATTATTATTATTATTATTATTATTATATTCTGGAGCAGTGAGCGAGACAGATCGTCCTTTAACAGCTGAACTTAATAACTGGAATAGGTTTCAGATGTCAGGAGTTGCCCCTTGAATTTATTTTCAAAGATTGTTGCTAGACCTTCTCCATCGGCCTGCAAGATCAGGGTGAGCTGTAGGAGGTCATGAGTACGGGCTCCACCGGGGTAGAGAGTATGATTTGGGTAGGAGCACTCTTAAAAGCACTGTTCCTTTTCTTGTCCATGTCTTGGAGGCTTACCTGTGAACACGACGGCAGTGCTTTGTGCGCCACACTTTACTATCCATGGAAGAGTGTACTGCAAGCCTTCTATCTGAAAGGCAACCCCTCCTCCTCACAATGGTCCTCTCTTCCCTAACCATAGTTACTATGACGTCCTGGAGGACCGTGTTCCAGCAGGACTGGTGGCAGAGTACCACTCCCTGTTGGCCCGCTGCTCAGAGTTATTCCTGGAGTTCTCCTCACTCCGCAACGACCTCACCTGCGACTCCGATTCCGAGCTGGACAATGTGTCCATGGTTGAGGGCGTCAAGCTGTATGACCAGCTGGAGATACTGAAGCGCAAGCTCTGCATCATTGAAAACCCGCTTTTAAGGTGAGGTATGATTTGACTCTGGTATCTGTATTTTTCCACGAATGGTGTCTGTCTGAAATTACTGCCCTTGTTTAAGTCACTTTAGGTTGGGTCTTATTTGGAAAATATTGCATCCGTAAGTAAGGCATCTTTTCTGTTTGGATAATAAGAACGCCCTGGTATAGGTGAGCGTGTTCACAAAGATTTAATAGCACTACATGTCCTTAGCCGCGGCAGTCGCGTGATGACAGGTGTGAACGAAACATAACCATAGTGTTCACTGGTGAAGGAACCATATGAAAACAATGCATGGATGAAACAACCATAAATGGAGCCAGAGATAATTCATATTTTGCATTGTGTTGACCATACATTTTTCCTGCACAATGTGCTGACTCAGGCTTTGACACCATTGAGACCAAAGGGAATGTATAAACAGCTTTTCTCTTTATCATATCTGTCATCTCGCACCCTACAACCCCAAGCCAGCCAAATGCCTTACATGCTGTCTTTCACAATTGAACCCTCCAGGTATGTGCTTGGGTACAAGGGGAACGCACGCCAGCACTGTGTCCAGGCAAAGGGCTCCAGGGCATCTGGGGGAAGGGTCGTCCATGTTGTCACAGCGTCCACTTCAGCCTGTCAGCTCCAGTCCCTCCTGAATGACAAGTTGCTGCACCTGTGCTCTGTCGACGACACAGAAATTCAGGTAGGAGTACTATATTTAAATCCTGGTAAGGTCTTAGAATGGAGCAGAGTAAAATGTTCCAAAAGCACCAAAGATGGTGTAGGTAAGGTTTTAGATTTGTAGAGAGCTCAGAAGAGTGCAAAGGTTTAAAATAAAAAAAAGTCCCCTACCTACATCCCTAGGTTTCTCTTCCATTGATATGATAACACTGTGTGCAGACCTGTGATTGACAGGCTAGATGGATTCCCTGAACCAATGAGTGGAGAGATGCATGGATTGGTTGTCAATTAGCTTTTTTTTCAATTAGCAATTACAGAGGCAGGCACAGTCAACTTGAGACAGATAATCCTACAGGACATTTCCCTAAGGGATGACAATCTGACTGAGATCTTCTGATTCTCTTCTGACTGAGTTCAGTCAAATTTATAGCTCTTAAATCAGCACATTTAATGCATCATTAAATGTGCATTACTGAGATCTGACTAATTTCTGTCATTGTCTGTTTTTCTGTTGGGTCCATGTGTCCCCGGCCGTGCAGTTCCACAGCGACCCAGTGTTGGCAGTAGATGCATGCTTCCAGGGCGATGCTGTTTTGATTCTCCCAGGACATTACTCTGTAACCAGTTCCCTGTTACTGCCTGATTCCGTAACCATAGAAGGTAAAATAGGAAATATCATCCCATTAAATATAAGGTTTCTAGCTCAATACTAGGAGTGCACGATAATTATCGGCCGATAACAGAAATTATTACGTCATTCCGATAAGTCTGATATCATGACGAATAGCCCCGATAACATAGCCTATATAATTTCAGTGCCCCGCCCCCACTATGATAACGCTAAATGATAGGTCTTATCGTAACCCTAAAAGTACACATCATACAATTAATTACAATACATGAGTTCACAATTGCACACGTTTATAGAAAATGTTTATTTTTATTATTATGTTACACCTTTCCTGCTGTCGGCTCCCAGACCGTAGGTAGTCGAGAGCACAGGGGAGACGTCGATGTTCTCTCGGGGGTACCACCCTCCCTTTGACCGGCAGTGTGTCTGCTTATAGGTCGGAATATGGTCGGAATATGGTCAGAATGAAGCGGCCGCCGATTATTGACAGGCTGGGTACTTATTCTGTTTCACTAACTTTACAGTACACGTTTGCACAGACACAACCGTCTGTGTTAAACACAGAAATCAACTACATTTGTCCCAGTGTTTGTTAGATGAGTTGCGATGAGTTCTGCCCATTCCGCCTCCGTTGCTGTCTGCGGTCAGACCAAAACACACCTGAGTGACAGGGGCCGTCCTTAACCCTTATCGATAACCCCTCTCGACCCTACGTCATATCCTGCCCCTTGCAAGCCCGCCCCCCTAAACCCCTCGTTGATTCTACTGATCTCTGAGCGACACCGATGTCCCCATATCGGGCATCAAGTGTGAATAAAAACCCAAAGGTTTTCGGGTTTGTTCATAGTATTAATGTCATGATCTTAGGTTATGATCATATATGTGTGTGTGTGTGTGTGTGTGTTATCGGTTATTGGTATCGGCCTTTACGAGCTGAAAGTTATTGGTTATCGGTATCAGTTTAAAAAAAAGTTATCGTGCATCCCTACTCAATACGATTTAGGCCAATAACAAGCGTGACTCAAATGTCCCAGAAGCGTGTAGGGATGTGAAAGAAAAGGTGTAGTTATCCCTAGCTTACTATGCTATATAAGGTCACAGCCATAAAATATTGTTACACAGAACGAAAATCATTATTAAGCTCATGTGTTTGTTCAGTGTATATTATAAGTAACATCATCAATTGAACATTGGGAAATTTAAAATGTCAAAGATATAGCTCTAGTCCAAAGTATACATGGCTTTCCTCAAAACAATGCATATTGTATATTGATTTTTGTCAAAGTAATGGATCAAATGAGAGCGATTGTGCTATGTCTAATAAAAGTGAGGCTGTTGGACAGGATAAATATAATATATTTTTTATTAATTTACTTATTCATATACATTCTTTAAGAGTCTTTTTGGGTACCATATTTTTGGGCACAAAACATTTGCTGGACACAAAATGTTTTCACACTTTGATGCATACATAAAATGCCTTCTGTGTTCTTCAGGCATTTTATATGTGTGCACAAAAGCCGAAGGGCGATATTTATACTTCTTAATTGTATATGCAGGAAAAACCTTGCAGTTGTGTGAAGTAAGATTTGATATCAACCACTGGCTTACATCTAATTAATCCCCTCCCCCACCGCCCAACATGCATATCTTTTAAATCTCATTACCCCCTCTTTGTAGTGAATTGGAGTGTTTATCCGTTTTGTCTTCGTTGTGTTAATTGACATGTCTGAACAGGTTTTGGCCTTCCTGATGAAGTGGTGATCGAGAAAAAGAACAAGGGTGACACTTTTGTTGAAACCACTGGAGCTGCTATCAAAATCTCCAATGTGAAATTCATCCAGCACGACGCAATCGAAGGCATACTGTGTGAGTTGGAATAGGATCACGTATAATGATTTTGACCATTGCTTGTTCAATGATTAATGCTGCTTGCTTTTGGTAAGGAAAACTCATTATACAGAGAATCATTTCAGAATTTTATTATTTCATATGACATAATACAAATATATTTTTGAACTGTAAAATAAGCCAGTAGTGTCGAAAATGGTAACTTTGACAGTAGTAGTACAGCCTTAGTTAGCTGAATTAACTATTTAAATTATTTAATAAATATTAAAGGTTGACAGATTAGTTACTTTCGCTAAAAGCAATTCTTAGAGAGAAACAGTGAGGTTATTCTTAATGTGATTGGAAAGAATGATTTCTTGAATTGCTTGTTTGTATAAAGGTAAGGGAATGCATTTCTAGACCCATTCAAATTCCACTGCCGCTTACTATTTCAGCATTGATGAGGTATATGCATTATTTTTGGGAAATGGGTTCAAATGGAAGTAATTCAACTTTGGAGGAAATACACAGAAGTTGCCTTCATATAAGAATCATTACTGTAGTAGAGTCACGTTGTTTTCTTTGTTCTGGGCATTCAAACACAGACAGACTGGTACGTTATTTGGGTTATCTCTCCTATTCCCAGGTGTGATATGATTCATAATATGTTAATATGATATAATTCATAATATGTTATTATTGTTTTTTGTCCTCCTGTTCCCAGGTGTGCGTCAGGGGAAGCTGGAGATGGAGAACTGTGTGCTCCAGTGTGAAACCACGGGGGTGGTTGTACGAACCTCTGCCCATCTCATCATGAATCTGTGTGACCTCTATGGCTCCAAGGTTTGAAAAATGATTTTACATAATAAAGCTATATTTACTTTTTTAATTTAATTTTTAATTTTTATTGATCCGTTTTCTACTCAGCATGGCATTTATGTTAGCTTTCCAGTTAGGTTTGTTCTCAATATGGACATCAAAGTATTTTTAAGATTGTACTGTCTCCACCTGATGGTACTGGAGGTGACACTATTATTATTATCAATTTATTATTAAAACAATGTGTGGTTTATGTTGTGTTAATCTAATATATATTTTCTGATTAAACAATAATTTGTTATAATCAGGTTTTAAAATCATGTTCTGTCAGGATCACCCTGTCTTAGGTTTATATTGTTGGTTTCAGGGGGCTGGTATAGAGATCTATCCTGGCAGTGTATGCAGCATTACTGGGAATGGAATTCATCACTGCAAAGAAGGAGTCCTCATTAAGGTAAAAACACAAATCATCTAAATGAATACAAGGATTTAGAGTCTGATGGATGACACCAGCACATATGAATTTAATGTAGGAATTACATTTTTTTATTGAGATAAGATAACATTATTAAAAAAATAATCAGCGGTTTAGAATTACATTAACATAGAACCACCTGAAACTGCCCAAATCTCACAAGTCCATGATTCACTACCTTTCTTAGGACTTTGCTGACGAACAAGATGTGATGCCCCGTATCATCATGGAAAACAATGTGATCCATAATAATGAGGGCTATGGAATAATCCTAGTCAAACCTACCAATCGGCTGCAAGACAGTAATGTCAGTGAACCACTGGAGACCGCCATGGGTAACATTTGCCATTTTCCTGCTTATAATACATTACACAGATCAGTGTAATGGCTTTAAGAGTACATCTTACTTCCATAGTGTGACATATTTCCAAGTAAAATCTGTAATTGCAATGCATTGCAACTAAAAATGAATACTGATCTTTTATTATATTGCACAAGTTCACATTACTCTAAAATGTTCTCCCACGTCCCCAATGGTAGGCTGAATGTTCAATAGGTGGACTGCCCCTGCAAATATATTGCTATTTTTCTATACTTAATTGGTCAATATATTAACAGCAAGCCATTTCAGGAACTCGACTATCTGTGTCACAGGCTTGTCTATCTTTTGTGCTTCTTTTCACTCTAGGCGACCTTGATGAAAAGGACCATGGGAGTGAGGTGGCCCATGAGAAAGGGTTAGGGTTAGCAGAAGCCCATGCAAATCCTCTTCCAGAAGTGGTTCATGAATCCCCCTCCACTGATGGCCTTCTCTCAACAGCAGCCTCTGCCCTGGCCACCCCTACAGCGGCCTCCATGAACAACGGTCCTTTTCTGGGTGAGACACCCGAGCCGGCCACCACCACCTCAACTAGAAAGTGGCAGCTTTGTCGCCAGTTGAGCAGAAATAAAGACGCGGGCACTACGCACACAGACATGGGGCTTCTGGAGCAGAAGATGTTTGTCTCGATTCAAGGCAACCAGTTCAAACGCAACGGCATGGGGGACTTTGGCACTTTTCTCTATTAATGCACTACTAGACTTTGGCCTTGTAGTTCGGTCACACTAGTTACATAGCATTGATACACACAAATGTATGTCTCATTTGTGAGACCAATGACTGCTGTATATTCTCAAGGACCGTAATTAATGATGAATACTTTTTTAGAGATTTTATCACAGCCATCTAATACACTTGTCATTTTAAATGAATCAAGTGAAGCTTTTTGTTTCCTTTTGTCACCAGTATGTATCACTTATGTGAAAATATTTTGGACTTGCCCTATTTAACAGTTTTCTTGTGTTTTTATTATGAACTTTACTGCATTTCCATTTTATGGTGAATGGAATTTCAAATTCTTAAGATACTATTTCATCAACTACCATTAGTTTGATTACCTGTGGAAATAAAATGTTATCACTAAATCCTATTTGACCTTTCACATGTGTGGGGTGATTGAATTCAGAAATTAAATTGTCTGCGTTCCATGGCGCTGCCCTTTATCAGGCTGCATGAGCCCAAGCACTGTTGCATACAATAAAAGTAAGGGGTATTGTTGAGTTAAAGCCAGGTGGCTGTGGCTCATTGGAAGCTTTGCTTTAATAAACACTGTTGGGAGGATACCTGACCTCTACAACAGCTCCAGAGACTCCTGGTACTCCTGGTGTCTACTGGTGTTGCACTCTCGGGGTCAGCCCTGTGAAGTTCTCCATCTTCCAGGAGACCCAGTACCTCTTCAGCGTCTCCTTCCCTTGGGTCAGGGTGACGGTGGCAGCTCAACAGTCCTCTGCACTGCTCCTTACCGGGTTTCCACTAGGTTGAAAGAGATGCTTCATACTACAGACTTCTTGGTGGGTTTCAATTCTGAATGTCAATTTCAAGTCAATAAAGGTTGCTATATAGCTACCCTGTCCTGTCAGCTGTCCTCCAAACCTGCCACACTCTTCTATGTACTTTCTCCTTGCATAGTAATACAATGCTTTACAGTTGTATTAGTAATACATAATACATAGTAATACAATGCTGTACAGATGTATTAGTAATACATAATACATAGTAATACAATGCTTTACAGTTGTATTGGTCCTCCCACAGGAGAACGACACCTGTGGAGTCCCATATAGGCCTACTACTATCATTTGCTTGCTTCTCTTCACTTTTAAAGGTTTTGGCAGATTTGGTAAGACCCCAGGTTGTAGTAGTAGTCACCTTTTAGTCTCTTGTTAGGGAAGTGGGGGGTAATTTATCACTCGTGTACTGACTTGTACACGAGGCAAGCTCTGAAACGGTCAGCTTACAGCGCCATCTAGAGGAAGTCCGTGACTTCTGTCATGGGCTAGACGGCAGAATTCAATGCCATTTTAAGGATCATTTTTTGTCTCCCTGTTCCTTCTCTTTCCAACGTTGACATCCATCCATCCATTTGATTTTTGGTGAGTGCTGCATAGCGCTGGGTCCTATTATGCTTTTCCGTTTTTTCCTTCTCCTATTGCTCTTTACAGTTTTTGGGTATATAAATGGTTGGCAAAGTTACAATACCACAACGTTGCAGGGGAGTAAATGACTACCGCAAATCACAGTTACTGAGCTGCCTAGAAACGGCTCGTTAGGATTTCATCCGCGGCTTTCTTTTACTTCCGGTACAAGGTGACGTATGGTTGTACTTTTGCTGGGAGTCAATGGGAGAGCGTCATCAGATGATTCACAATCAGTCGGAAGAACAGTTTGATTTTGCTACTCTCATCATGTAAGGTTTTGGTTAATAATAATCTAATATTAATATAGTGCTAACAAATGATCTCAAGTGCTAACAAGTGATCTCAAAGTTAGAAGGCGTTTTTCTTCGTTGTGAAGGGACATTTTCCTTGTATGCTTTGCCAAAGACAGCCTTCACATAGCCATCTAACTGCCTCAAATTCTCAGCAATTGGGTGTTTCACATAGGGGTTGTAATACTCGTAAAAGTAGGAGAATAATAATGTGCTTGACAACCCTTTATTGTTGTAAATCAATTCTATGAGATCAAACTAATTAAATAAACAGTAAAAAAAGGCCATAATAGGACCTCTTTAAGTTTTCTTCTTTCTTCTTCTTTATTAGAGTGTGGTTGCTACTGCAAGCACATCTACTGTTCTTAAGTTTTCTTTATTCCGTTTGCCTGTTTTTTGTGCAGTTAACTGCTCCTGCATACTTTCAGCTACAGAAACCAACTATCAAAACGTCCAGCTCTTTAACGACATGATGGCTATCTCTCAGCGTTTTTCAACTCTTTCAACTTTTTAACAATGTCAATGGGCAATGTAACCTTACATTCACCTTACCTTACAACCAAATTTCGATTACCTTTATACTTTTTCTGAATCACAGTTTAAGTTCCATATCGGCTTTGTTTTCAGTTGGTCTCAGTTGATTTACGCTGAAGTTAAATAAATCGCGGAGGATGTGCAGGCAGTGTTGCCAGGTTGGGCGGTTTTTCCCACCGAATTGGACTACTTTTTACGAGTTCAGGCAGCGGTGACGCTAGCGTTAACGTTAGCGCTGACGTTATGATATGGATTGTCGTGCCATTAAATGGTGTGTTCCAGATGTCTCGGACACCAGCCTTCCGAGTTGCAAGTGGGGAAAACTCCCAGCTTTCTTGCAGCATTTCTCGGAAGCACGCCCCCTTTTGGTCGGCCCCCTCAGAATTCGAGAGGGGTCTGGTTCATGGACCTATAAAGAAAAGGACAGCAGATTAAAACATGGCACCAATTCATTTCTATGAAAAATGCTCATTGGCGCACTGCCTACTTCCGCAATCCACCAGTGCTGAGTGGCCAAGCCTGATATTGCAGTTTTTTAGCGGGCTGTGGACGGGTCCCAGAAGTAGATATCCCCGTTCACTCCAATACAAGTGGGGAACAGGAATGTGTCTCCGCAATTTTTTTCTGGATATCAATGAAAGGCTCATAATTATCTTCAGACCATGTACTATTAAAATGTAAGTTTTCTCTTTTCAATATGCCACCTAAAGCGTTTTGTTAGCTGAAGAAGGAGCGGTGGGCACTGTGCAGCTGATGGTGTGTTCCAGATGCCAAGTGGGGAAATCTCCCAGCTTTCTTGCGGCATTTCTCTGAGGCACGCCCCCTTTTGGTCAGCCCCCTCGGAATTCTGAGAGTAGACCGAGCTCAGTGATGACGCTCTCAACAAAAATGGCTGCGCCCGTGAAGAGATTTATTTTCTTTGTTTTTGTACCACGTTGGTCATTTTAATGTTGATTTTAAATGCTCTTACACACTTGATTACATTGCTACTTTATTCCGGTCACCAATGTAGGCATTGCATGGTCTTGCTGTGCGTGCAATACAATGTAAAGTTGTGTTGTCCATTTTCGAGCTGGGCCCCGTTTCCCGATAATGATGGATCCATGCTTGTATGATCATTCTTATGAAGGATCTTTCGATGCTTCGTAAAATCTTTTCGAGCATTTTCCGAAACTCCTCTGATATGAACACACGTGCACTGCTGTGCGTTCACACCAAAAGACACATTTTTCGCCTGGTCGTGCTGTCACAGAAGTTTTGCTGCCCGACAAATCAAAATCTGTCGCTGTGCAGTTATGTGTGCAGTTATGTCAGGCGAACTTTGTCTCGCAGTGAATTTTGTTGCACATCTTTTGCCCGCCAACGGTGCTTTATGCCAATTCAATCTCATCAACCATGGCCGAGATAACCACCATTGCATGTCTTTACCTGTTGCGGAAGAGGGAGAGACGTCGGAATGCCCGTCGTTTATGGGTTAATAATATAATCCGGAGGCGCACACCGCTTTGCAGACGTGCACTTTTTACCGGCCCACTTTTTTTAGTGATGGAAAAATTTGCATAAATGAACAGCACAAAAGCCGCTCCTGGAACCGTCACCTTATCATGGTGGAGAGGTTTGCGTGTCCCTGTGAACCTGAGGGCTGTGTTGTCTGGAGCCTTGTGCTCCCTCAAGTGAGGGGCCAGACTAAGAATGGTTCACAAAGACCCCATGAACAAATGGAATAGAGGAGGAGAGACCCTGCCCGGAGGAAGCCCGGGGCCCCCGTCTGGAGCCAGGCCCAGACGGAGGGCTCGCCGGCGAGCGCCCTGGTGGCTGGGTTTGCCACGGAGCCCGGCCGGGCACAGCCCAAAAAAGCTACGTGGCACCCCCCCCCCGCCCTCTTCATCCTGTGGGCCCACCACCTGCAGGGAGACCCGCTGGGGTCGGGTGCGCTGCCACATGGGTGGCAGTGAAAGTCAGGGGTCCCGACGGACCAGACCCGAGCGGCAGAAGCTGGCTCTGGGGACGTGGAATGTCACCTCACTGTGGGGAAAGGAACCGGAGCTTGTGAGGGAGGTGGAGCGCTACCAGTTAGATCTGGTGGGGCTTACCTCTACGCACCGTCTCAGCTCTGGTACCGTACTCCTGGATAGGGGTTGGACTCTATTCTTCTCCGGAGTTGCCCAGGGTGTGAGGTGCCAGGCGGGTGTGGGGATACTCATAAATCCCCGGCTGAGCGCCGCGGTGTTGGAGTTTACCCCGGTGGACGAGAGGGTCGCCTCCCTACGCCTAAGGGTGGTGGGGGGGAAAACTCTGACTATTGTTTGTGCGTATGCACCGAACAGCAGTTCAGAGTACTCTGCCTTCTTGGAGACCCTGAATGGAGTCCTGTATGGGGCTCCGGTAGGGGACTCCGTAGTTCTGCTGGGAGACTTCAACGCCCACGTGGGCAACGATGGAGACACCTGGAGAGGCTTGGTGGGGAGGAACGGCCTCCCTGATCTAAACCCCAGTGGTCGTTTGTTACTGGACTTCTGTGCTAGTCATGGATTGTCCATAACGAACACCCACCCACACACATGTTTGAACATAAGGGTGCTCATAAGTGTACCTGGTACCAGAGTACCCTAGGCCGAAGATCGATGATCGATTTCGTGATCGTGTCAGCTGATCTGAGGCTTTGTGTTTTGGTTTGTTCGTTCTCCGCGACTCGACTCCCAGCTCCGCCCACTAGTCGCTGAGTCACGAGTCGCCGTTCGTTCACTGACTGTGTTTAGCGGTGAAGACTCGAGGACTGAGAAGTCACGAGAGTCAGCCGGGCAACAACATCCCGATTCCGAACATGAAGCGCTCCTCAGCTAAAAGGAACTGTGTTGTTGTGTTGATTGAGGACCGTTTGCACCATTGCACGATATGTGATTCGTTTGAGAATGAGAACGAGGGAGGACCTGAGTCTGACCGACTCGGCTGAGAACGTGCATTCGCGATTAGTTTGAACGAGAACGAGGGAGGACCTGAGTCTGAACGACTCAGTGACTGAGAATCATGATTCACCGCTACCGGAAATGCAAACAAACAAACGAACGAATGAACGACTCTTCTTGGCAAACTGACCGACGCTAACTGATTCTTTCAAACGAATCATGAAATCCACCACTAATGACCGGTCCAAGATGGCGGCCGCATTTATTGCGTCCAAGCAGCCAATGCGGCGTCTACTCTATAATGTCTATGTCTGGACTGGAACACACCATTATTTCTCGAGCGGGACTTATTCTTCAGAAGTCTATTGGTCGGTCAGTCACCAACGTCTGACAGACAATATTCACGAACAAATCAGAGAGAATCTGTTATGCCGCCCATTTATTTTGCACCGCCCAGTTCTTTGGTAGGCCTACCACCCACCCCCAGGTCCACGTTCCAGTGTCGCAAGGACTGGGCGCACTGCTGTGTCAACAAAAACAGTCACGTGATTGAGACAGCGGAAATCAATTGTGCTGAGACTTCGCTGAGCACTGTTTGTGATCTATAGGAAACGTTGTTTACCATACTCTGTCTCAAGCCTATGGACATATTGTTATTGGAAGGTAAGTAACCCAAACAACACCACGATTTAGTGTTAAACGTTAGTGTTTAACACTAATCTTTCATTTCATAAATACTTCGGATTTTAGACCAGCCTTTTACTACACCCCCGATTTTTGTTTCGATTCGCATTCGAGTCTAAATAGTAGGCGAATAGCCGATCTTTGTGATGTCTATAACGGATACAATTGTATTTTGCTTTTCACTGCTTGTAACACTACAACGATTGATACAGATTTCAAACGTTTGCGATACAAAATAACAATGCCTGCACAGAATAAAGAGGACAACAGGCGGCACTACACACAGGTAGAGAATATCCAGGGGACTGTATAACTTACTTGAAGGGCCATAACAGATATACTCACTAATTAATGGCAATATTCAGATAAGGCTACCTATACCTTTTCAGTCACAATTACTCTGCTGAAGATATAAATATAAATGTTATTTAAAACTGTAGTTACTATGCATCGAAGTAACTCAATAATGTAAAAATATGATAAATACATGTAAAGAAAGTAATGGCTGACGAGTATGTATTGTACACGAAATTGCTAATGTACATTATTTAGTTAATGTACATTAGTACATTAACTAAATTAGTACATTCGTTAATGTACATTATTTTAATTTTTATATGGAAAACAGTTGGCCATGGACAAATACTTTATGACTATTAGCCAGCATGCTAAAACACTTGTCCTGATTGTTTGTTGTATTTACAATCAGGACATCATGAAGATTCGGCTACTTATTTCCTTAAACTAAAGGATACATTTTTGACGTAGCCAGTATTGACGCAACAACAGATTAACTAGTGTAGACATCTTTATTTAGTGAATTGGTACAGGATATCGGTGCTGATAACTGCTACAGGAAAAGCAAACCAAATCAATACTGAACCAATTTGCAGAACAATGCTGTCTACTAGTCTAGACCATGCTAGATAATATGTGGGTAAGCACTTTGGCCCAAAATAGAGAACCGATATTTTAAGAAAATGTTAAGCCTGTGTCTCAAGCTGGTCCGATTCATTTTTGCAAAACATTTTTAGGGAAGTACTACCCTACTATGTAGGCTACAATGCAGTATTGTACTATTGTTAGCCAGGAAATATAATAATGGGCCCTTTTTAAACTACATTTATTTTAGAGTTCATTCAGAACAAAATATTTACCCTTCCAACGGTTGTGTTGGAAACCAGGGTCAAAGGTTTGGATAGCTTGCCATCAAGCTGCTTTATTCAAATTGCTGTATTACAGCAAGAACACATCTCATAAAAAATGACATTTTCTCATGCTTGTTCCTATAGAGGCAGCTACTTTACTGCCTCTACAGGAACACAGGTTCACACACTGTGAACTTATAAAACACAATGACTCCAGTAGCAATATCATGAATTACACACAACACAAAACATTAAAAAGATAAAGCTAACATGTTTCATGGTGGAATTGACCTTTAAGCCTCCAAATATATTTTCTTTACAGTTTCATTTGCTCAGACCTATCCAATCAAGGCCTCAGTCGGGTAATGATTTCAAGACACTAACCAAGCATCATGGACGAGGACTGGAAACCACTTATAAGCGCAGATGAAATGTCTGAGAGTTCAGACCGGAGGGACTCCACAGACTTTTTGGACTGCAAAGCTAAAAGGCAGGTTAACATCATGCACCACTTCATATTCTTGTCATAATAAAGATGTGGTGGCAGTAGCACAAAATGATGATCTTGTACTTACGTTTTTCGTTTTTGCAGAAATTCTTGTTAATTTATGCTGAGAAATGGATTTGATTATAAATAAGGGAAGCTCAACAATACAGAATCAACAGAGTTATCAGATGCCTGCTCAACTTTGCTGATCCTCATAATGTCATCCTCATCCAGTGCTTCCAGAAATGTATTTTAAATAGATTGAGAGGAATGGGTTGTGTTAAAGCTGAAATGTGTAGTATTGAATGGCAATTGGCAGAAATTTAATATTCTAAGTATGTTTTTAAAAGTGTATAATATGTATCTCGCACACAATCTATGTCACCATCTATAACTAGCATCTAGTATCTATCATAACAAATAATGAATTGGAGAAATAATAATCTTAAAATGTGTTTCTATTTTTTCTTTCCCCAGACCTTTTCATGTTGAGCCCAAGAACATAGTAAAAGATGACCTGCGGGAGCGGGTTTCATCTGAAGCTTCCATTCTGAACAGCAGGTTGCACTACTATGGTCGATTGACAGGATCGTCAGACAGACTACTGGTATTTAAATCCCACCCAATCAAAAACCCTCCCTCCCTGCTTATTCATGCGATTGATTTAGCATTACATACTTGACATTTTTTGTGTGTATGTGTCTGTCTGGCCCATTTATAGCAATGTATTATGTTGTGTTTGCATGAATGTTATGTTATGTTATGTTATGTTATGATGTACAAAATTCGCACTAGATGATTTCTGTAAACCACACTTTTTTTATGTAACTTTGTTTTGATAGGTATTTTTCCATTAAAACAACATATATGGTACTATTGAAGATGGTATCAGTTAAGCTTGTCTTGTGAGCTTACCGGTCTTTAAAGATAAATAATTCAAATTCATTTGTTCATTGTTCCTCCCCTTTGCATCTGATTGAACATGTATTGGACACATCCGTATAGCATTTTGGTAAAACATAGTGTTTTTTTTAAGGTTATAAAATAAGCTTGAACTTGAACATGAAAAGTATGGCTTCCTCGAAGTGAGCAGTTCCTCTATGTGGTAGCTCCATGCCCACAAAGGAGTGTCTTCTTTCTTTCCTTTTTCATTGAATAGTGATGTGAAATCTGATTTGAATCAAATTCAAATAAAACTGTACTTTCATGGTCCTTCTATTAGAGTCCCCCTGACCATGTTATACCTCAACCGGAAGAGATTTACATTTACAGCCCTTTAGGGACTGCATTCAAAGTGAAAGGGGGTGACGGCGGCTCTAAAAATCCAAGTATTGTCACAATGTAAGTAATCATGGAAAGGGAGTCATTTAAACTCATTGACCGTATCGTTTCATTATTCATGGTGCTTGATGTTTTTCTTCAAAGATTTGCAATATGGAATACAATGATGGGCACGTCTATACTGAGTATACCTTGGGGTATAAAACAGGTAATTTCCAACTGTTGACAAATTTAAAACACTGTCGCTTTCCTCTGTATGTTTTTCTTGGCTGTTTTAATATATCTAACTTAGTTGATCCTTCAGCAAAAATATTAATAATTAAATGTGTTTTTCAGGCTGGCTTCACTCTAGGAGTTCTTATTGTGAGCGCTATGGGGCTTCTGACCCTCTACTGCTGTTACAGAGTCCTGAAATCCCCCAAGTCAATACGTAAGTTAAGTTAGGTTGTGAGATATATATCAATATAAAAATCATTCATCAAACAGTTGTTACCGCTTATTAATACCCTTCACGTGAATGTACAAAGCTAAACATTTTCCATGGGGCTTTAAGGGGAAGATGAAAACATGTGTTGAAATCAATGATACTTAATGAATGCTGCATTAAATTGGACATTTGAATTGTGTCCTTCAAGGGATATACATAAACATAACTTCTCTTCTATTTTTGTCAATTTTCCTAGCCTGCATTGACACATCTGATTGGGAATTCCCTGACGTGTGCAAGTATTACTTTGGCAAATGTGGACAGCTGTCCAGCCTGGTTTTCTCAATGGTGTCACTGATAGGGGCAATGGTGGTCTACTGGGTCCTTATGTCCAACTTCCTCTACAACACTGGCAAATTCATATACAGTAAGTTCATGCCATGATGCATATTTGTAATGATGCTGTAAATAATGTGGGCTGCAACAAAGCTTTTGATATTTTTCTTTCTGTTGACGATTGACTTTCAGACTATGAGCATAACATATCTGATCCTGACTTTGGAAGCAATACCTCGGGTAAGAAGTCATCTTTTTTTATATCATAGAAGTAAAGGCTTAGAGCGTTCAACTTCCACTTCTAGGATAGTTTGAACCCCACAACACAACTGTTGCTACACCAAGAGAGAGATCTAAATGCAACTCCGTAATCAAAACACAATTGTTGCATCATCCAGTTTAACGCTTTTTTTGTTATTGGACTGAGTAACCTTTCACTCCAAATAAATTCAACATTGGCTTTACACTGCAATAAAATACGCTGTGATGAGCACAGTGTATGTAATAGACTATTTGTGGCTGCTGGACAACCTTTTTGAATGAATTTGTATTTTACAGAAGTTAAGTATCTCTACACTACAGTTTTAAACCTGTTGAGTATTTGTAAAAAAAAAATAATGAGTCAAATCTTTGGGCACCTGTTCGAACAATGCAGTCCTACTGCTGAGCTTTGTCCGTCCACATTTGGTGGGGTGATCTGTCGGGTATATTTCAATACAAAACTAGAACAGAACAGAGAAGTACTGGAAACAATGTCAGTGATTGGTGAGGAAAATGTTGGTTACATTTCCAGGTAAAATGTAACCATTATATTTGCCATGTACAACATGTACATTCTACCTGCAAAACGTTGTAGTGTTTTCTATAATGTCCTTTCAAACTTGCAGTTAAAGTTATACATTACTTTTTTTGCAATATTTCACTTCAAAGGGAACATTCACTATAGGGGACCAAGTGTGCTACTGAAAGAATTCATCAACGATAAATCTGTCTCATAGCTCATGTGATTCTGTGCCCATTGTGATATGACACCCCAGAGGAGCCTGGGTGTGGTTTCTGAAGGGAGATGCCTTCCTAATTGCTGTCGTGTATTGTTCTGGGTAACAGGGGAATGTGTTAACCAGCTGCTGATTCCCAGAAACTATGTTCCCAAGGTATTACATAAGGCTCACACCAATCTGATGGGGCTCACCTTGCAAACAAGAAGACCCTACAGAGATTAGTGGCAAGAAATACCAGCTCCTCTGGTTGACATAATATAAACGATAACAAAAACAATACAGCCCCCAACCAACAGTTAAATACCAAATCACAAAAAATAAATCTCATATAGTGATATGCATCTGACCCAAAATTGTACTTTCAGTAAGAAAGCTATTCAATGATGAGACTTTATAGATGTTCTGGACAAAATGTTTTATCACTTATGGTATTGGTACTTTCCATATTTTTTGCTTTCATGCGATGTGATGTTTTTGAACATAGCTATTTATTTTAAATTTACCAAAGCATTAAGATAGCTGATGTTTGCAATTTGATGAGCTATTGAAAATCGTATAGATGACTAATTGTTTTTACACAAAGAATGTTTAAGTTTATTTATTTTACACTATTTTGTCAACAGTGATCTGTCCATACCAACTCCACAACAGCTCCATGGATATAAGCATCACTTCTAACAATACCTCAGATGCCCTTTTTCATTTTTGGTGGAGCAAGACCAACACAATACCCTTTTACCTTATCATCTTGCTGCTGCCTCTGCTCAACTTTCGCTCAGCCTCCTTCTTCGCAAGGTTCACATTTTTGGGTAAGTTGTTAAAAACTAATGTATGTGACTGATAAACATGTAAAGAAAGAAAAAATAGGTTAATAGATGTATTTTGTCTAATAAACATACTATTAGACATGTTTTCTTTTATATTAAAGTGGCAATCTCGAAGATCTCCCAAATATTTTAATTAAGTTCATTTAAGTAACACAATTTAGATTGAGCTAACTTGCACTAAGCCCTTGCATTTGCAGTATAATGAATGTTACGAACTGGGCATTCAAATCTTCAAGCGGCATAGTTATAGCTCTAGTATGTGTAGTGTTGTTTTTAGACAATGAAACAAGATCATTGAGAATACCACTTAAATGCATTTCAAATCTATATGGAACATGTATCAGTAGAAAAGGCCTTAAGGATGTGATGTAACAAGTCTAACATTTTGCGGGAAAGACTGAAAAATGAAATGCAAATCTGAACCATGATGCAACATCTCATTTGTTTAGGTACCATATCAGTAATGTACCTGATCTTTCTGGTCACGCTAAAGGCCTTTCAGCTGGGCTTCCACTTGGAATTTCACTGGTTTGACTCAAATCAGTTCTTTGTTGCAGGTAAAGTTGTGTTCATTGACATTATCTCTTTGTGAGGTAGCTAAAACATAAATATTGGAGTGACAATATTTCCACCATTTTACAGTTTTACTCAAAATCCAGCCCCCAACATAAAATGCCCTACGTTTGGTTTCAGTTATTAAGTGATGACCACCGCATTTAGATGGATACGCTGAGAAATGTGTACATTTACATTTCCCTGCCTTACCCAGATTCAGACTAGTTGTTTAATTTTGAATTTCTCAAGTTAAACACCACATATATCTTGGCGTATCCCTTTAAATGCATTGGCATACTTTTTCCTTATACCTTTTTACCTTTACATTGTTTAATGCATTTGATTACATCACATCATTAAATATAACGTAAATTATTTTTATTTATAATTTCCAAGAGTTCAGGACGCTGTTCCCTCAGCTGACCGGTGTTCTTACGTTGGCCTTTTTCATCCACAATTGTATCATTACCCTGATGAAGAGCAATAGGCATCAAGAAAACAATGTGAGTTATTTTATTTTATACAGAGGTCCCTCTATAGTCCTTGTTGAACAGTGATTGTCCAAGAAAATGTATGTTCTCTCACAATGAAATCAGGGTGTCATAACACTGTTCAATTAAAACAGAAAATACGTAGAAAAGTTAGCTAGTGTAAAGAACATGTCATTAAAATGTACTTTTTATTGTGCTTGCAGATCCGGGATCTGTCTGTGGCCTATCTTTTAGTTGGATTGACCTATCTTTATGTGGGAGTTTTGATCTTTGCATCTTTTCCCTCCCCTCCATACTCCAAAGACTGCATTGAACCAGTAAGAATTTTACTCTTATTAGATATAATAAACAGCTGTGGAAAATAATGTGCCCGTATTGTGCCATTATTATTTTTTTATTCAATAGTCGAGTGCTTATAAATCTGTGTGATTTAAATGTGCTACGTAAGTTATATACAACAAAAGGGTGTTGGGTGTGATAAATCACTTATCAGTCAGTGAACCCAAACCAAAGTGAGGCGTCTCAAGTGCCGAAGCCCTGTAGGGCAACATACCGTCACCTTCCTGTCAGCTCGAACCGCCGTGCCACTCTGACCTCTCTCATTTAAAAGGCATGTTTGCCCTCACAACTGTGGGCGAAATGTTTTCAGTATATTTTAATTATATCTTAAGATCATTGTCAGTAGGATATGTTTTAATTGACCTTTCCTTAACGTATAGTTGTGGGATGTGTAATAACCTATTTTATTTTTCTGTTTTTTACTCCTTGTAGAACTTCCTGGACAACTTCCCTAGCAGTGACGTCTTGGTGTTTATTGCTCGAGCATTCCTGTTATTCCAGATGACCTCAGTTTATCCATTGCTCGGCTATCTAGCCCGGGTCCAGATCATGGGATATCTGTTTAACAACTCCTACCCCAGGTAACTGCATGACCAAAGTTATTTTTTAAATTATATTAATTCCCTGTAAAATTCAACACTTTGAAATCACAGTATGGACTTTGATCTGGGCTGTTTTTTTATGATTGTCTCCTCAGTTTCTTCCACGTCATCACGTTGAATGTCTTCATTGTTGCTGCGGGTGTCCTCATGGCCAAGTTTTATCCTGACATTGGATCCATCATAAGGTTATAAGGCTTTTCTATTTCTCTTTTTTCACTGACATTATGCAGTTTGCATGACGACCCTTTTCACTTTTATTCAAGAAAACAAATGTTGCTCATAACACAAATTATGGGTCTGCTGCTTTTATGTACCAGGCACAGGAAGTAGACTAAACAAGTTAAGATAGCACACGATGACCAAGGCCCTTTTCACAAATCACAGCTGTCATAGAAGGACAAACACTGGTGTAGCCCCAAGCGTTAACATTGGGTAGGCAGGCAGGGGTTCATTTACCAGTATGTGTTTCAAAGCACCAGCAATGGTCCATGACCAGTGGTTATCTTCAGAAGTTATAAGTCTATTACCTGTGCCCTGATACATGAAAGTAGCGGACCGAAGATTAGTGTTATGAGCAACACTGATGTGTGTTCTCTCTGTGAAAAGGGTCTATCGGCTGCCTCTAATTGTTTTCCTCTGTTTCCACGTGCAGGTACTCTGGTGCAACATGTGGCCTGGCCTTGGTCTTTGTCTTGCCTGCTTTAGTGCACATGATATCGCTCAAGAGGCAAGGGGAGCTTAAATGGCCCTCAGCCATTTTTCATAGTCTTCTGATCCTTCTTGGTATAGCCAACCTACTGGGACAATTCTTCATGTAAACATTAACTGAATCGATGTTTTCATCAATGGTTTTCAAAATGCTACAATATGATGAGAACATTGAATCTATGACGTTGCTGAAAAGATCCGTAGCAGATTGCTGCCTTAAGCTTTTAATAAGATATTTTTTCTTCTTTCAATAAATGGGTGCTATAGATAGCCCGTCATTAATTGAAAAATGTTGACAGCATAATTATATATTTTAACATTGATATATTCTCAGTCAAATAGGCATAATTTCCTATTGAAACTTGAGATGTGATCTTATTTTAATGTTTAGTCTGTGCTGAAACTACATTCAGCTGTTTAAGGTGTAGTTAAAACATTTAACTGTATATAAGGGTGCTATTGCTCACATTGTGTCTTGTACAGCTGTCTTCAATTGTATTAAAGTGTGTACAATGTGATAATAATTCATTCCTTAAAGATAGAAATGATTCAAAACACTATTTTACTCTTTTAAGTTTACACTCCAAGATGTATCTCCCCTCTTGAATGTATAAAGGGAAATGAATGGAAACTGTTTACAATTACAAGACTACCATAACAAACTATTGATTTCCAAAATGTTAATGAGAAAAAGTCACCAAAGAGAAACGTTTTTTTCCCAAAAGAGAAATACAAAGATGGTGGTACATGTCAACATTCAACATGAGAGCTAAGAACAATGAAGAGCACACATTTGTTTTTGAAGACAGGGATTTTGATAATAATAAGATATATATAATATTATGATAATATTGAGCTATTCTATAGATCATATGAAGCTGGAACAGCTAGGAAGCTCGTTCCAGTATCCACAATTGCAAATTCCTGTTTCAATGCAGTGCCAGACACTAAGAGGAGGGTTAGGGAGATATGGACCGATGATACATGTGGGTGAGACCCTAAACACCAACATGGAGGATTTGAGGACAGTTTTATGGAGACATATAGTGGTTATGGCCTGGTTGGTTATCTTGCTCTTAAAGATTTTTCTACAATAAACATTTACATTTTGTCTTGCCCTTAGGGGGGTCATAAATATATTGTATATAAAGCCCTTTAAGACCATTACTGTGATTAAGGGGCTATACAAATAAAATGACTTTAACGTAAGAGATGTGGGAATATTTAGAATATTTATAACATATTTTATCAATATAATGACATGATCTCGTTATAATGAGAATATGACGTTATGATGACATACAAAGGAAAACAACAGGGTGAAAGTGATACACTTTTCTATTAATGTAAGTTTTAAAAGCTGTATAACACATTAAAAACATGCAAAACAAATTAAATCCAGCAATACAAAAATTGCATTTCAGACAATATTTAGACCGAAATGGAGCAACTGGAGTTAGGTTAAAATTATGCCAATGCTTTTCAATGGTTTTCAATGTTTAATGAATCAAGGTTTGTCTCTGTAATCACCTTTACACTAAGGACCCAAAGTTCCTTGTAATGGTTAAAATTACAACTCAAGAGGGAGATTTCAATATGAGAGCAAGATATTTAAGGGATGCAAATATTCCAAATTGTGCCTGCGGTAATCATTATTAAGCAGGGATGTCAGCTGCTCCAGCTCCTTCATTATTTACTCTGACCTCATTCATAACATTGAACCCCTGACTGCAGCCCGCAGACGCTCAATGAGGGCGGAGTCAAACTACATTGAGCTCCGCCCGATCAATGCAAAGGAAATGCACCACCTAGTGGTGGAAATAGTGCATCAAGAATAAAATCTCGAACAAGGCAGCCTTTTACACTTATTAAACAGGAAAATTTGTGATGTGACGATTGTATTCATGTAAAAAAAGACTCAATAAAATTGTGATGAGTTAACTCATTAAAATTCAATCATAGCATATTTTCTCTCATAGACAAGACATTGTTTTATATAATTAATAGCCATTTCTAAGAAGTTAATTTATTTTTTATAAATGTTGACACTTGCATTTTCTTTGTCAATGCATAATAAAGTAGTAGCCTACTTTGTTGATTGCTAATGCTATCTTGTAACAGTTTCCTTATGACGTCATAGATGTGAGTGAGTGTCCTGTGAGTGTTCAAATATACCAGCAAGGGTCCGCACTGAGATCTACAGACAAATTAAACCAGTATATAAGAACTCCTGTACCGGCCTGTCTGTGAGAGCTGCAGGCCCAGCTGCCTATGACCTAAGAGTCAAAATAAGATTTGGTGAACTATCCACTGTGACCCCAAGGTATTAACAGATGTAATGTGAGGAATAACGAAGTGACCACATCTAAGGGCAAGAAATATACCTCCATAGACATAATGAAAAGCTACATGTGTGACGCACATTAAGTTAGTTATCAAGGGAGATATTCAAGTGTCGTGTTCTTTTAATCCCATCCCCTTAACGTCACCTTCTACCTGAGGTAGAGGGTGACTAATGGCCAGACATTCACTGAACTCATTCATCGTTGTACTCATTCACGTTCATTGGCGGAAAAAAAATGCTTCTCCACTTCCACTAGATGTCAGTAAGACTGCAGCCTGCACGCTTGTTGTTTGAAAAGTTTCCAATCAACATTTTGCCTGTGAGCACGACCGCAGGTAGGCATGCGCGCGCACGCACACGCACACACACACACACACACACACACACACACACACACACACACACACACACACACACACACACACACACACACACACACACACACACAAATCTAAAATTCTGCAGGTTTCCGGAGTCTGTAAGCCATTTGCTTATGAGCCACTACCCATGAATGTCTATCTGTTGTATTTATCTATTTAATTTAAAAAAAAATGGGTGAATCATGTTTTTCTTTTTAGTCTTGTAACATTCCTTATATTGTATTGATATTTTCATTTTGCACCATGTCGCAGCCTTGTCTAGAATGAAGGATGACGAGGATGACGAGAGAGCGGAAAAAATGCTTGTGCTGCTGACGACATTTTCCTGCGCCGGATGTAGGGCATAGAACGCAAATGCTGATGTGTTATTAGAAATTAGAACACAAACTTTTTAGTTTATTCTAAATGAAACGATAGAAAAGGTTGATCCGAGATAGGTCGATGTTAAAAAGTACTTCCTACGCTGTCTTGAAGCAAGCGATAGTACTCGGGCGCAGACCAAATGGCAGTAAGTAAACTCAACATTGACTAGTCACTTTATATGAATGATGGTCCCGATTGTTCGCTTCTAACTCTACATTGATAGCCCACAATGCATGTGTCTGAAAAAGGAGTTTTCTCATTGAGAAGCTCTTACTGACCCACTAGCTGTTGATCCCGTGCCATAGTATTTATATTTAACGTTAGTTATTAAATGACCCACATCCAGAAGAAACGTCATTGTTCTGGAAGGAATCGTGAGGAAATGTCTTCACGGAAATAATGTTTGAATTCTTTCTTGTTCTTGCACCTTGTGTATTGGATTTACATTGAAATTGCCCTAGTTATTGTAGGTAAACTGTAAAAACGTGTATTGAGTGCATCGAGTCTCGAAATTGACTCTTGTGTATCTGCTAGATACTGTATAGCTGCTGATGCTACAGTATTTAGCACACCTGATTTTGAGAGAATAAAAGCAATTGGTTCTGCATACAGTCTACATTGGATTGGTTGTACCTTGAAAGATCAGTCATCAATATTTAATAATGCTTTTTATTTTTCAGCCCAAAGGTAAAGTTGGCACGAAAGGCAAAAAGCAGATATATGAGGAGAACGAGTCCACTCTCAAGTTTTATACAAGAGTAATTCTTGGAGCAAATGTAAGCATCTCACATCGTTTTTTGTTCCGATAACAATACCTTAAATGTATTAAGAAATTTAGTTTGTCAGTGTTTATCATTCCTTGGCCCAGCTTAACCATAAATGAGAACATTTCTGTAATTAAGTGATCTTTGGATATCTTTATGTGTTATGTTATATGGGCATACTTAATCTGTTACCAAAAAATCATCATATTCACTGCTGTTTATTCTCTCTCACACTCGCTGTCTCTTCCAGGCAATTTATACGGCTATAAACATTGTGGTGTTCTACAGCTCATCCACGTTTTGGACATGGGTGAGTTCAACCCTGAAGTTAATATCATGACTTCAGTTTTCTGCACTCTAGTGCATTTTAATTTCGTTTTTTCTTTGCATTTTACAAAATGAACCATTCGTTCTTCGGACTACATTGGGCGCTTGTTCCCTCCAGCTGCTGCTGGCGTTTGCGCTGGCCGTGTACATCGGGAGCTACCGATCCATGTCGGCCATGGCCAAGCCAGTGTTTGGGGAGGATGGAAGTCTGTTGGATGGAGGAATAGATTTAAATATGGAACAGGGCATGGCTGAGTGAGTGCTCCCTGACACATTTTCACACCTCACAGATGTTTGAGTTACATGTGGTGTGTTGTCATGAGGAGAGCGATGTTAAGACCTCTACTACTACTCTTACTTTCAGTTCACTCGATTTGTTATTTGTTGCTTAGTTGTTTGTTTTGTTTCAGGCACTTGAAGGATGTCATTCTCCTCACGGCCATTGTACAAGTTCTTAGCACCATCTTGTCCTACTTCTGGTATCTGTGGCTGCTGGTAAGGCCATTTTACAAGCTAGGATTCCTTTGAAGAAGACTGTCCAACAACTTGAAAGTGTGTGTGTGTGTGTGTGTGTGTGTGTGTGTGTGTGTGTGTGTGTGTGTGTGTGTGTGTGTGTGTGTGTGTGTGTGTGTGTGTGTGTGTGTGTGTGTGTGTGTGTGTGTGTGAGTGAGACACACCGGTCTGATTCCATTTGTGTTATCCTTCTCGTTTGTCTAAGTGCATGCGTGTCTGACGGTTGGTTTGTTGCAGGCACCTGCCCGGGCGCTACACCTGCTGTGGGTGAACATCCTCGGCCCCTGGTTCTCCACCGACGCTCCCTCGGCCCCGGAGGAAGTCAATGAGAAGAAGCAGAGACGGCAGGAGCGCAGGCAGATGAAACGATTCTGACCCCCACTCCCTCCTTTTAGAGCAGACTGATCAGTATTTGGCTGTTTTTATATACAGAATCCTATGTACAGACAGCAAGGAACCCATAAGTTATTCAGGTGGAAATTTTGATATGTAATTTAAAAGAAAAAAAACAACAGTACAAATTAATTGATATAATGTAACTATTGTATTAAAATGAAATCTCTATTTCTGCTTTCTCCTTGAATCAGTCATTGTTTTTCTTGGTCAAATGTACAATCTCATATCTGCTCCATATAGTAAATGTTTTTTGTGTACTTCAAACATACCTCTAAATCACACAGGCTCTTGGTGTTGCACTCCACTGCTCTTCATCTTTGCCTGAACACTGCTGAATCATTTCAGCGTTTGCATTGTCATCACTTTGACATACGGACAGCAACTTTTGTAAACTCTTGCACAGATGAGTGCGTGTACAGAGATAGTTTTCATGTTGCTTCCGTTTGTCAGTTTGAGTGTTTTTCTTTTAATACAATATCAAATAATTCATTGTTTATATTTTTAATTCTAGGCATTTTGTCTTTCATAGCGCCTTCTGTTCTTTCAGAATTCTGGCTAATGACCTGTATTTTTTTAATTTCTCAATGTGTTTTTTTTTTTTACTACACTTTTTTAATTCCTTAGTAATGTTAAGTTCCCCTTAATACATAAATATGGTGCAACAGATAATCCTGGCAATGGCGTGTATACAACTCTTACTTTCAGGTCTGTACTTTTGGGTTATTCCATCAAATCTTTTCCTTTCACTTCAGTTGACTTTTCTTTGAGTTATTTTCCCCTATTCCTTAACCTTTAGATTCTGTGCCTTGGGGATAGGTATTCTTTTATGAAAAACAATAAAACAAACACCTTAAAGCCTGGTCCATGGTAAAAGATACTTTAAAAGTGACCATTATTAGGTTTCTAGTTTAGTGATGGAATGATGGTGACTCGAGGGATATTACCTCATGGATTGCCAGGGTGTACACTGGCAGTGCTACCATTAAAAGCATGATCCTTTCCAGTTGTCTTTTTGCTCCCATCTGCCTGCCAAGTTACGATGCTTAATAGGTTTAAGCCAACGCTGCAACGCTGTCTCTTTTGTAGCGTGCCTTCTATTGACAGTCTGAATGGTTCTGACCCCTCTCTTTCCTCATCTTGTGATTACAATTGGATTAAATTCTTCAAGCACCAACAACTAAGACATTCCATAGGTGGTTGCTGTTTTAGATCATAGCTTCATTATCATAAGCAACCAAACAAAGTGCCTATGATCTGGCAGCGATGTTGCCACGGTATTATATTTCTTTGGCAGTTGTAGTCTGCTAGCCATCAAGTCATAGCTGTAGGTCATATGAAACTGAAACAAAGTATACTGAGGCATGGCATCGTGTTTTAACAATTAGGGGAAAAAGGCATGATCTCTCCCTAAAGAATTCATTTCGACACATTAATAAACATACTGAATTGCAAAAGACAGGCCATTTCATAACGACTTTGTTTGGGGGGAAGGGTTGGAGTATTGTCTAATGCTCATGTGGAGCCAATGTAATGCCAAACAGTAACCATAATCCCATGCAGTGACTCATAGGTTAGTTGGTTCTTTCAGTGCTGAGCTAAACAGCGCAAATGATAATGACTGTTGAAGATGAAGAGCACTTATCAAACTACGAAAAAAGTTAATCAAACGTACATCAAGTTATTATATTTGGGCAACCAAAAGCCGATGGCCTAATAAATAAATAACAAATAGATAAATATACATACGTACGTAAGTATAACCTACACTAAAAGACTGCATAATTTAAAAAGTGTCTGATACGGATACTTTTTAAAAAGAATGTCAACAACACCATATGCCTTGGTAGAAAAGGACAGCTTTTACTTTGAAAATGACAGCTTTTACTTTGAAAATGACAGCTTTTTCTCCTTCCTCCCCCTGCTTGGCCCTGTGGCTCTATACTGGCTGTATTATAGGGTTAGAAACAAAGTTACCTAAATTAGACCTGCACGGTATCCAGTTGTCGGGGCCAATTCCAGATGTGGGCTGTGAGCGGGACCACGTTGCAGTGTAATTTAGCACTGGGGCGACTCGCATGTACATTACCTCCACCAATCACAGCTCACCCATGGATTTGTTTTTATTCCTCCCTGAATCTGCATTATTTTTTATCTATTGATGTCTGTTGAACATTATGAACCAAATGATCCTGTCTTTGATTTTAACATTTAGTGTAAATCTTTTTTTGTATGTTTCTAAGTATCCAAATGCCAAAGTTAAAGAAATTACTGAGATGTGTGTGTGTGTGTGTGTGTGTGTGTGTGTGTGTGTGTGTGTGTGTGTGTGTGTGTGTGTGTGTGTGTGTGTGTGTGTGTGTGTGTGTGTGTGTGTGTGTAAAGGCAAACATGTTCTGTCCTGGCTGTTGAGATGTGTTCTTGTATGTGTCTTTTTGTGTGTGTAAGAGAGAGAGCGAGGGAGAGAGAAAGAGTGTATACATATATGTATGTTCTGTACCAGTACTCCTAAGAGGACATAATCAGCCAAAACAAATGTAAGATTTCTGTGATGTAAAGTGTGTGTGTGTGTGTGTGTGCGTGTGTGTGTGTGTGTGTGTGTGTGTGTGTGTGTGTGCGTGTGCGTGTGTGTGTGTGTGTGTGTGTGTGTGTGCGTGTGCGTGTGCATGTGCGTGTGTGAGGGATGCGCAGACAGAGACGTGCTGCCTTTGTGTTGCCAGAGTCAAGGACACATGGCCTCAATCTCATGTCCCTTTTGACCCCAAGAGCCGGAGACAAAACAGGAAAAGGAGGGAATGTGTGTGTGTATGTGTGTGTGTATGTGTGTGTGTGTGTGTGTGTGTGTGCGTGGGTGGGTGGCTGTGTGTGTTGTGGGGCGGGGGGTTTCTAACCTTCGACCCTTGAACTATCACGCTCTTTACCTTTGAAGTCCCCAGGGGAGAATCACATTCAATTACGTGCAATACAACGCACGTTACCATGGATATCCTGCCTGTGCTGTAGATGGAGCTCCCAGACTCGGATTGGGAGGGGGACCAAGGGTGTTACCCTACACTTGAAAGGGGACATTAACATATTTTTAAACTAGAGTTTAGTTTTGGTTTAATAAAATGAGTTTTTAACATTGTAGCATACTTGTGGATTACCAAGTACTATGAACAACTAGGATTTGCATCTTTTAATGAATCAGAGGCAGGAATTTCCACCCCATGCCTTCTTCTCTCTGTGCTTTTCTCTATGGAGGGAGCCAATCAATCTACCCTTCGGACATGGGCCTGTATAGTTGTTTGAGACTCTAACTGAAAAAAGTATTGCAAATAAATTTGACTTGGCATAATAGAGGTACGGTTCATGACATTGTATTTCCCTTATGGTTTACTTGTTTTGCAAATATTTTTTTTAAGTAGGATTTAAGGACTGACCAAACTGTAACAGCCTTTATCAACCAAAAGACAGAATACATTAATGGCATGTGTGCGTACGTGCATGTTTGTGTGTGTGTGTGTGTGTGCCACTCTTCTTAGAATGAAGAGAAGGAATCAAATAGCCGATTTGTTTAGGAAATCCTATAGCTTTGTTATGACAAGCCTATAGCACTACC